>NW_006921036.1:0-282708 GCF_000392275.1 Phaeoacremonium minimum UCRPA7
AAAAAAAAAAAAAAAAAAACATGGCTGCAGCAAGCGTTGTACAAGGCTGAGAGATGGCCCTCAACACAACATATGCAGGACGTGAATGCAGAGTTGCCCTGATTTGGGGAAGCGTGGGGGAAGAAGCAGCTCTGGGTTGTGTGCAGAAGTGGGACTTCCGGTCGAGAACTGACGGTTGATCCCCATATACTGCACATTGCATGAAGACCTGATCGTGGGTCTCTGGTCCATGAGCAAATATGTACTGAAAGTCCGGGGTTTCAGGCTATGGGTCAAACTATTACCAGAGGAGTTTGCCGCAAAGCATCACACTTCGCTAGCTGTCCAGGTCAAAACCTTGGCAAGGTCAAGCATAAGAGGACAGCTGTCCCAGGCCAGATTGCAATTCCTCTTCAGTGAAGGGTGTGGAAACCGAGTCGTCCAAACGAGATGCAATTTATCTCATGTCTGGCACTCTAGACAAGCGGCGAACTCTTTATATGGCATATCGGCCACTATTTTGTTCTTGAGCTTCCGTAACACAATCGCGTCTGCTGATACGCAATCCAGTCGATCCAGAATGATAATTCCTTCATGCTGCATTCACATGGGTGTCTCGAGATGAGCTTGCAGCTCGACTTCGATGGCCTTTGTCGTAGGTTGCTATTTGATGTGCTCGAAGAGGCAGTATCCCACAGTGGAGTAGGATATACATCTTTCCTAGATGAACGTTCAGCTCATGAAAGACTTCTCCAAGTATAGGGCGGGATACATTGCCCTCATCTTCCTCACCGATATTTTTGACAGGATTACATTTTGGCCCTGCTTGGCTATCAAGCAAATGCCGGTCCACAGTAAAAGTCTGGTGCTAGTACTGAGCAACAATCAAGTGCTTGTTTAAGCAGTGATATACTCCTTCGCCCAGAGTGGATAGTGGTACCGGAATGCCTTCTCGTGCTGTAATATACAGTATCACAGCCTCAGCATTGAGAGACACCGGGAGGATGAGTTCAAGTCCGCCGGATGCTACAACGAATGCGTTGATCCCGAGCTGCCTTTGGGATGGAGGTCGCGAGTCGCTGCGTCCTCGTGGATCGAGATGATGACTGTCAATGACAGCTCAAGCATCTCGTTGCCAAGTCTATCGCCCATCGAAGTGCATCTCCAGTGCTATCTCTTCGGGTCGCTCAAAAATCTTGCTCTGTTGGAGCTGCGACGTTGGCAAGAAAATCTTCAATGGTCCTCTTCGTTGAGAGCATAAAGGTAAGGCTGGGATGGAGGAGCATCTGAGCACGTGCTTATATTTGGTCCGAAGCTCCGTGTAATATGAGATGGTTTACGCGCTCTAGCCGCTTGGATATTCAGCCAAGAATGAACTGGAACCGGGTTGAAAACAATGCGGCAGAAGAGAGTCCAGTAACAGTAAGTCAAGGCTGTGTCGCGGCAAAGCAGTGGCTGGGAGGGTGGTGTTGTGCCCTGCCCAGGTGTTGCTCGAATTGAGAAGGAACCTACTGGCTGGTTCACACCTTCCTCAACCATCTTCTGTTTGTGTGCAGGTGCATCAGACAACACCCCACCTATTCTACCTGTCTGATGGCCTTCCCCCCTCCGTTGGATTTTCTGGATCAAGAGAATCAAGACGATTCAGATGCCTCTCATGGCAAGCCAACGGTTCTCATCTTATTCGGGCTCTCGACGGTAATTCAATCAGGTACAAGCCCCAGCAAGGAGTTCGCCGTAAATGGCACCAGGGCTCTGTTACAAAACAATTGTATGCCGAGCTATCAGCAATTGTTTCCGCGATCAGTTTCGTAGTTCGAGCAAACCGAAATGCCACAGAGGTGGATTGTCACCTGGGCTAGACGACATGCTGTCCGTCATTGGTTAACGGAGGTGAGCCCCTTTTATGCACAGGTGAGGGTTTGAGATTGAACAAAGTCCAGCAGCAAAGCACATCAAGATTGACAATAAAGGTCTCAAGACCTGTTGACTTGTCAGATTGGTTATACGGTATCTGTTGTCTCTTTGAATAAAATGAGCAAATCAAGTGGCGTGGGCAAGCATCCTATGGCCGTATTTGGGCAATCGAGGTGTGCCATAAAGCAGCACAGGCGTTCAGCCGTCTAAACAGTAGGGTCACACAGTCGTATCAAATTCCCCGCCTGACAGATAACGGTCAGCTGAAGAATGTAGATGATGGTCTATATAGCGGGTACTATACATACTTGCGTCGTCTATGATCGTGGAAACCACCACGGCCCCTGACGACCGCCCAGTTTCTAATGAGGTGACAAGAGGGCACAGCAACCTCCATCACGACAATTTCTCCCCTCCACACCACGAAGTCGCCCACGCTGCAATTGCAGGGGACTTACATGAGCGTGCGTGGGGTATACATGAAGTAGGCAGTACAAGTTCGGCCCATCTCTGCCGTCACGGTTCGTCCTAGACGCAGATCTTCCGACCCTGCAGATTACAGCCCTGCTCATCAGCCCCTAGGGGAAGGAGGATCTTCGAGGCATATCTCAACGACACTCCATGCAACTGCACGATTCTGTGGGCCACGAATGCAGCCCGTTATCCAGGAACGTGGGAGCATTGTATGTCTGTCCCTCGAGAGCGAAGCATGCGGAGTACTGCATATATGCGAAAGGGGGACCAAGGCTAGTGCTGCAGGACTCTGCAATAGACCGGATTGGGAACTTAAACTACAGACAGTCCATACAATCATCAGTCCTTGGCCACATCCTAGAGGTCATAGAAGCTATCTCATCACGCATCCATCGACTCTTCTGACCGTATCAAGCCAGAGTCCATTTCTTTATTTCATATTTTCTTAGTCCTACCCAGCTAGTCATTGACTGACCACACTGTACTGACAAGTCCAGACATCCTTTGTCATCGAGCCATAAATGCTTTTACTCCTACGCTGTATTTGAGCACCATGCCGGCAAAATTCTGTTCATCATAAATGTTCTTGATCAAGAGGCGGCCTGGCGAGAAACATAGTGTAGCACCATTTGAGAGATCACAGGTCATCGTGGATAATACCAAGCAATCTTCAAGGAATTTTGATCTCAAAGTCCATCCTGCTTATGACTGCCCGCATGCGACTTCGTGACTTCATCACAGGGCTTTCATGGGATGGCAGCACAATGTAATGTCAACCAGTCAAGTAGTGCCCCCCTTGTCGGCACACGCTTTGTATGTAACCTATAGATGGTGAGTATGAATGTTGAACTCAATTACACACTCCTTCTAGACTCGTGGTGTTCGACTAACGCGCAGGTTGTTCTGTTTGAGTACGATATTCTAGACTGGCAGGTTATGTCTAAGTTCTGGGGCTGTTCTCTACCATCTTGGTGGCCGGTTTGTAGGTCTCAGAGTAAGACATACTGCTCATATACGAGTACAGAATTACGTGAGTTCCGGAAACGAATGGAGAGCTCCGAGCGGAAACTTTGCGAGCGGGATGCTGCAATACTGAGGTCATGTTTCCGGCTTGCAATAGCATTGCCATATTAGTACATGGCAAATGGACTGGTCCTTCCACGAACGAATTTGTCACACCGGCCACTCACACAAGCCCTCAGATGTGCAATACGCAATATCGATGTGCGCCGTGACCTGTACTGATAGCCTTTTCGAAGATTTAGATTGCACATCCTTGTCGGCAAACCTCAAGGAATAGATGCATCTCTTGCTGATGCATTACCAATACAGTTTACAAGAGACCAACTTGATGGGTTGCGAAAAGATCACGGAGGTGGTACCGCCACTCTCCCAATCGAGGTGTCGACTCACCAAGAAGGGAATGAGGGGTGTGGTGTGCCGTATTGTACATTTCTTTGGTGCTCGGGAGCTCTTCGTCTAATAAGTGTCAATATGAGAGGCTTCTGTTTACAAAGCTTGCTGAAATCCCGACAGATTCAGATATAAGGCACTTTCAGGCTCTTGAATGTAGACACACCGGGAATGAATGCAGTCATGAACATTCCGAGAAGCCCTAATTACATCGCAATTTCATTTGAAGCCCATAAAATGAAACCATCATAATAAGAGAACGGTCGTTTAGTGAGATGTGGTTTGTCTTGCCCACGAGATGTTCAGGGTATTCCAGAATGACCGAGGAGAAGTTGGTTAATTACACGGCGTAGCGCTGCCACTCCGTTATTTTCACCACCATAGCTGCCAGCTGGTGCACACGTGCCAACAGTCACTGGAGACCTTGAGCTCCAATGGGAGCCCCTGCACTGTCCGCAAACAAGCATCGTGCTACCTACACCACTCAGCCTTGCGCGCAGCGCCAAAAGTTTCCTATCAATTCAGCCTCGCCAGAACAGCTCTTGTCGCCGGCCCATTGTGCTCATCCTCGCCTTGATCTCCGACGACGGTCTGCTGTAGGAGCTCACAAACTCCTCTTGCCGTGCTTGTATCCGCGCCTTCTTTGTCAAAGGTGGTGCTCTTCTCAGGCAGGCAGACCACCATTGAGCCCACCACCCCTCTCGAATCACTCTGTGCTGATCTGCGGCCTGCTGCGCGACCGAGATTCTGCGAATTAGCTTGCCTGGCACGAACAACACCCACCAGCCTCACCAGGTGCTTGACGACGAAAATACCCTATAGCGACGCTTATGGTGCTGTCCTCTCTCTGCTACATATCTTTGCATCAACGGTGCAAGTTTGCGACTCTGCAGCAATAACGGGTCGTCCATCGCCTCTTGTTAATTTCCCACAACATCCTCCCCGTCGCTGACCCGCCACCGGCTATGTCGAATCAGCCATCAACACCAGTCAAAGTGCCGCCAGCAGCAGCGAGCTACACTCCAGCCACAATGGATCCCGAGTTAAGGTCACAAATAAATGCAGTGTTACTGCGGGACGGCCATGTATTGAAGTATGTATAGGCATGTCCTGTTTGCTCCATCTAGTGCACACTTCAATTCGCAGCTCCTGCTCTTCAGAATGGGACACCGCGGACCGAAGCATTAGGCTTCCTATTCACGAATACTATGCCACGCGGATTGTTTCTGGCAGGAAAGCTAATCGTGATCCAGAATTCAAGAACACCTCCTACACTCCCTCCACGCCCACCCCAACAACTGGCCGACGATGGTCCAAAACCACGCTCTCAACCTCCTCCGCTCCGGCGAAGTCACCACCTTCCCCGCGCTCCTACGACGAGTCATGGACGACGTCCGCCAAGAGACATCCGCATCCTCTTCCTCCTCTTCGTCAGCCACAAACTCCACATCCACACCAACAAAGAACGGCGCAGAGGTAAACGGCAAGAAGGTCAACGGCGCCTCCTCCGGGCCGGGCCCCGGCGAGGCACAGAACCTCAACAAGGACACGACGTCCACCCTGGCGGTGCCGGCGGCAGTGATTGAGGAGGCGCTCAAAGTGACGCGGGACGCGCTGGAGATGGTGTGTGAGATCGAGGAGAACGGGGCAACGTGAGACCGCTGACAGCTCGACGCAACAGGAGGAGGACGATCCGGGGGGGTATGATCTGATGGACATTGATACCGAGGAAGAATGAGAGGAAGCATGAAGAGTACCGGCTCGAGACCGCGTCATGTTCCCTTGTCCCGGGGGAAGAGGGTCGATCCTGAGAGGATGATCCGGGGCTACGACTGCTCGAGCGGAGCGATTGATTGTAAAAACTGGCAACATCACGACACGACAATGGACATCACGGCGTATCAAAAGGGCATTCATAGATGTGGTATCTTATGTTTTTTTCTTGGGTTAAAATGATATCATGCGTTTCTTCATTATCAACGACTCACATGCACTATTTTGCCTGCTTTTGTGAATGCTCTCTCCTATCATAAGATGGCCATGTTCGTAAGGCGCTTGGGGAAGGACACATTTTGAAAATGGATTAACGAAGTCAATTGAGGAAAATCTATCGTAAAGCCAAGATCGCAATCTGTTTGCAATCATGATGAGGTAGCAAAACCAGCCTTGCAGTCTACGGAGATGCCAGATGATTGCCAGCCAGTTTCTCTCCCTCCCAGATTCGTGTCGTCAAGCAGGGAACGTGACTGCAGGCCTGCGGGAGAAAGTACATGTGCATTCGGCCGATTAGTAACTGAAATCCACGCCTCCCCCCTGTATTGATTTTGCACTCAACATGTCTCCCACTAGTGCTTCTCTAGTGAGGATGTAAGATGCATAGGAAACTAGAATACATTGATAGTCGTGTGACAGAATGATGTTTAGTCATAGAGACCATCATCGTTGCCGGCGTCACCGAAGGAGTTACCAGCACCGCCGTTGTTTCCGGCAGCATCGACACCTCCCTCAGGGAACTTGAAGAACGCACCAGGGCCAGCATTCTTCATTTGCTGGGCAAAGGCCTCATACCGACGAATCTCAACATCGCTGACGGAACGACGAGCCATCTGCATAGCCTCCTCGAAGTGCTTCTTGGTAAGCTCTGGGACGGGATCCTCAGCCTCCTCTTCCTCGTCAACGTCCATACCAGCAGCCTCACGAGCCTTGGTGCGCTCGATATCAGCAACAATAGACTCCCTAATGGCCAACTTCACAGCACGCTGGGTGATGAAGCCCAAATCAGCACCAGAGAAGCCGTGAGTCTTGGAAGCGATGTAGTTGAGATCGATGTCGGTGGAAACAGGAGTCTTGCGCAGCTGAGCCTTTAGGATGCTCAAGCGACCAGTCTCGTCGGGGAGAGGGACGTAGATAAGTGAGTCAAGACGACCTGGACGGCACAGAGCGGGGTCAAGCTGCTCCGGTCGGTTGGTGGCGCCAATAACGAAAACGTTCTTCTTGGAAGTCATGCCGTCCATCTCTGTCAGAAGCTGGTTGACAACACGATCAGAGGCTCCGCCAGCATCGCCGACAGAGCCGCCACGAGCCTTGGCGATGGAGTCTAGCTCGTCCAGGAAGACAATGCAAGGAGCGGCAGCACGAGCCTTGTCGAAGATGTCTCGAATATTGCTCTCGGACTCGCCGAACCACATGCTGAGGAGCTCAGGGCCCTTGACGGAGATGAAGTTGGCAGAAGCCTCGTTCGCGACAGCCTTGGCCAACATAGTCTTACCCGTACCGGGGGGACCATAGAACAGGACACCACGAGAAGGTGACATGCCAAACTTGAGGAACTTCTCCGGATGGTCGACTGGGTACTGCACCTGCTCCTTGAGCTCTTCCTTGACGCCGTCCAGGCCACCAATGTCCTCCCAGCGGACGTTGGGAACTTCGACAACGGCAACCTCGCGGAGAGCGGAGGGGTTGGAGACACCAAGGGCAAATCGGAAGTTGTCCATCGTGACACCAAGTGAGTCGAGCACCTCAGCATCGATGGTATCCTCGTCCAGATCAATGAGATCCATTTTCTCACGAATCTGCTGCATCGCAGCCTCGGAGCAGAGAGCAGCAATATCGGAACCGACGTAACCGTGAGTCTCGGATGCGATTTGCTCTAGATCGACATCATCACCCAGCTTCATGTTCTTGGTGTGGATCTGTAGGATCTCGAGACGACCAGTGGGGTCAGGGATACCAATGTCGACCTCACGGTCAAAACGACCAAAACGACGCAGGGCGGGATCGATAGAGTTAGGTCGGTTGGTGGCCGCCATGACAACGACGTTAGACCGCGCCTTCATGCCGTCCATGAGAGTCAACAGTTGCGAGACGACGCGGCGCTCAACTTCACCGTTGGTCTTCTCACGCTTCGGCGCAATAGAGTCAATTTCGTCGATGAAGATGATAGCTGGGGAGTTCTTCTCGGCTTCCTCGAAAGCCTTTCTCAGGTTCGACTCAGATTCACCAGCCATCTTCGACATGATCTCGGGACCGTTGATCAGGAAGAAGAAAGCACCGGTCTCATTGGCAACGGCACGAGCCATGAGTGTCTTACCGGTACCAGGAGGACCATAGAGAAGCACACCTCGAGGGGGCTTGATACCGATAGACTTGAATAGTTGGGGATGTCTTAGCGGAAGCTCAACCATCTCTCGAATCTGAGCCATCTGCTTGCGGACACCACCGATGTCATCGTATCCGACCTCGTTCAGGTTGTTCTCCTCCTCGTCTCGCTGGATCGGCTCGCCTTCACAGTGGATGACTGTATCTTGGGCAACGATACCGTACTCTGGAGGGTCGACTTCAACGACCTTGAACTCAACCTGTCTCATGCCTCCACGCACTATGAAGAGGTCGCCTTGGCGGACTGGCCGATAAGCTTCTCTGAAGTATGGGGCAAGGAAGACATCGAACAGGGAGCCGGTCAGACCCTCGACGGTGTCGGCGATAGGGAGCACAGCGATACGCTTGGCCTAATGACAAAGTTAGCACATATTTGAGCGATAGGATGAAGTATGAAGTCTCGTGTGCTTACATATTTGATATCTGGGCAGGCGTGGATGGTGATAATGTCACCGTGCTTGACCCGCAGATTGTGTCGGACAACTCGGTTCAATCTGGCGCTGCCGTCATCAAGATCGTCGTCGGCGAGAACGATCAGGACTGTGTCCTTTCTCTTCTTGCCTCGAACCAGAACTGTGTCGCCACGGAAGAGCTGGAGAGCCTCCATGGTGTTGTTTGAGAGGGCGATGATGGAGTTGTCATCGTTGACGGCATCCGTCACCATCAGCTGGTTGGGCTTCTTCTTCTTCTTGAGGATGGCGGTAGCGGTGTCATCTTCATCTTTTCGCTCGGCTCCTGATGCATCCATCAGGTTGACCTTCTTCTTGTGCTCAGGGTGATCGGCGGGGGTGGGCTCAGGAGCCATCTTGTCCGTTTGCCGAGGGTTGATGTGGGAGTGAGGCGGGAGTGGACACGGATGACGCCAGAGAAAGAGAGCTGGCGTGGAATGAGAGTATGGGCAGTGAAATCTCGCAGAAAACGATCTGACGCCTCGCAAAGACCAACGAGGAGAGCAGTGGAAATGGAGGGGTTGTGATGGAGGAAGGGAAAAGTTTTGGGAGATGGAAGGAAGATCGAGAGGTTGAGCTGTCTTCAAGTGGGCAAGGTTTCAAGAGGTGCCCGTGAGGTAAGGCAAGGCAAGGTAAGGTCACCAACTAAGGTCTTTGGGAAGGCCAGCACTGCACTGCGCCGCCAAGCAGGTCACTAGGCGACCACTCGGATGACGATTTGGGCCCGGAAAAACCTGGGAGGCGATATCCGACTCCACTCTTGATGACAGCACAACAGCTCAGGTGGCCCAAGCTTCTTGCTAAAGGCTTCCAACACCTTCTTTTGCTGACTATCTGTTAGCTTCAGGCAAAATAGGGTCAGCTTTAGGCAGTGAGTGGCTACGCAAAGCGTCAGCCTTGACAGACCGCCAGCCTTGGGAGACAAAGACCCCTTCAGGACCCAAGTCAACAAATCATCATTTAATGTCTTGCCATTTCTGCTTGAAACCAGCCTGTGCACTTCAGCCAGACTTTCCAACGTGATGTTTACTTCCTCGCACTTGGTTTGTGTCGTTGGTGAAAGAAGATATTGCTTGAATGAAATTGAGGAGCAAGAACATGCCCTTGTAAATATGTCTAGCTGCCATTAACAATACCTAGGTAGGTATCATTCTCCCAAGCTGTATTAGCCTTTTTCTCCCATGCTCCTTAACTTCCCTTTCCCAGTTTCGGTTTTCTTAAGCAGCTTTCCCAGATAGCCCTTGTTATTCCCAGGCTTTTGTTTTGCCCTCTTGACACCGTTCCTAAACGCCTGCTAAACAATTATACAAGCCTGCTCAAACAACAAGGGGTTTTTGTCTTTTCATCGCCTCCTGTTTAGACATAGGCCAAGTTGCCATCTTCGTCTTTGGGCCGGTACATGTGCCGTGGCGGAGCAGGTTCTGGACACGATCAAGATCTCGGATAAGGCTGACGTGGTGATCCAGAAGACCTTGACCAATCATGCCTACTCCGACCCGGGGACTTGCCGTTGCCATGTGCTCGTACGGGATGAGTCGGTGTAGCCAGCCCTCTTCGAGCCACGGGATAACAGGATAGGAATTTCGTGATGAAAATCGAGTGGTTATGGCAGATGATCCGCACCTTGTCACTCTGTCAGTCATGTGAACCGTGTCATATATGATGATGCTTATACATACGAGTTTCTTGAGGACGTAGATGTGCGTCCGGAGCCGAGCTCCGGCGCCAGGGAAGAGGGGACTGAATTCCTCGAACCACTCATTCGCAAGCTGAGAATGACTGCTCAAGCGTATAGCCTCGGCAAAGGCGAGGCTGGTAAATTCTAGAATAGCAATGTTTCTGTCTACGACTGGATGGTAATAGCCGTTGAGTCTGATTCCTGATAGTGGATTGGTCTAGAGACGAACTCTCACCAACGAGCCTTGGAGACGGGAAGACCTTTATACCAGCTATGCAGGATTCTGACACGGCTCCCTCATGTCGGGTTCCCATAGGTTTCAAAAGCAACAGCTCCCAATGGAACATTGGTCTCAGTATCGGAAGCAGATGCCCAAACGAGACAGATTGGGGGCCAGAGTCGCGCAGCTTTACCCCTCAGTCCATCCTTTCCGTCCCGATAAGCATGTCTAGTGCGGAGCTGGGGAGGCTGTGAATCAATGCTTGGCCCATTCTAGCGACCCTCAGCCCCCAAGAGCCTCCTCGAAGTATCTCAAGCGCTTACTTCCCGGACACGATTCGCCGAGTTCGTGTGGCTTGAAGCCTTCTCTTTCTCGAACATATCCGAGACCTTCCATACACGGCCCCTAGGCCAGGTTCTAGTTGCCGTGTTACCGGATTTCTGCGTCAACCGCGGAGTTCATGGTGGAGCAGCCGATAGGCACTGTTCTCAGCCTCGCAAGGAACACAAAGGACAATTGCCGACTCTGGCCTTTTGAAACCGTCTCGAGTCGCATTGGACATTGGCAGCTGTACTAACGCACAGGACTTTCTGACACTAGCAAGTGGTCTTGGTTGCTGTGATCAACATCAAGGCCGTCCATCAGTACCGAACTGCTTTGCTCTTAGTTTGTCAACAATGCGAGAGTAGTCCCCCTCCAGTTTCATGAAAGTTAGTTCGGCAAGGGGATATTACCTCCTCAACAAGGGATTATTACCTTTGCAGAAGTTAGACCCATTGTAATAAATAGAATCTTTGGGATCTTGATAAGTTTTACGACTTTCAATATTGAGTGTCTTCACGCTTCAAGAATTGACATTCAATACCCTGGGGGAGGAGTAGCAAATTGCGTCACATCGAATTGCTGAAGAGAACTTATCATACGCAGACAAGCGCTCGAGTTCGTAGTCCTTTGCCTCCAGTTTGCGTACGATTCCATACTCAGCAAATGGAACTGTTCCCTTCCTAGGATAATTGCTTTGTCATCGTCTCATAAATGTAATTGATCCTAAAGACTCTGTCACAGGCAGAAGTCCAGCCCAGGAGACCCAGTTTGGAGTCCTCCTCGTTAGGATAGATTGCCATTCAAGGTGAAGGTGAAAACAAAGGCCTTAGATAGAGATTTGAAGAGCCGCATAGCATCTAAAGTTTCTCCACAATAGCGTCTATGAGTGGTAGAAGGTTCATCTGAACATCGCCCTGCTAAGGATAACATATTGACATGAACATACGCACGACTTCGATAATACCAAACTCATACGAGGCATCATCCATATTATGTAGCCTTGTCACCGATTTGAGGCTCGGATAAGTCACGGTTCCACAGCTGCCAACAAGAGACCGAGGAAACGACTTTTCGCAAACCGAGGCTGCCAATCACATTCTCTCACTACATGCGAGGACGCCGACAAACCCCTGAACGAGTACGTAGGTCCATGTCCGTTGTATGGCATTTGAGAAGCCCGAGAGGGAAGAATTCCTGTTACGAACAATGGTATCTGAAACCATATGCTTTGCCCGCAGGCGGTTTGCCTGAAGTATTGAATACTCCAGCCCTTGCTCCCTTACCAACAGAGTGTATTAAAGACAGTATGAATCTGATCTACACTATATAGTAAAGGAGAATATAGTCCTTCAGTAGTATACTGTTGAAGAGGTGAATGGTTAAACATTCGCTGAGTTCAACGACATGTTAGCGCAATAGTATTTGCAAGAAAACAACACTGCTGGTTATTGTCTTCCGTGCGAGAACCCCGGCAGCGGAGAGGGTCGGAAAAACAGATTTCGGGTTCCTCTGTGCGAAATACGATTTCCTTGTTCAGGCGCTGGAAGTGGTGGCTTTAGAGTGCGAGATGAACTCGGCTTAAAATGCGAGCAAATCGATCGCGCAACTCTAGGCTTCGTCCTCAACCCCACTGCTGGTGATGAGGCACATTCGGCCGTAGCTAGTATAAGACCCAGAAAGTAGATCCCGAAGCTGTTCGTAGTGTTTCGAGAGGCGGGTCGTTAAATACACGAGACCCTCCTCTTTGTAGTCTCAACAAACTCTCCAGAGCTGGATTCATCTGTCAAGGTATCAGTGTCACCAAGCCAAGGCGCTGAATTTAACGATATCGAGTCCATAACCTGAGTGGACCACAGCATCGCCCTAACTCAGGATCGAGTCCCGCCTATTCTCAAGTATACCTGGCCCTTGGCGTTGTGTGATAACACGACACTGACCATAGCCAGCGAAAGTTCTGGGAGTCATGCTTTCCTGGATCAGTGGGCATCGAGATGCAAAGCAAACTTCTCTTTCCTCAATTTGTTGCAGCTGTTGCCATCCTCCCGTCCAGCCTAGCACTATTGTTGGATTTCGTGAACTCCACTCCAAGGGGTACTATGACGGCCCTTCACCGCAGTAGTCAGGCAGCACGATTAAAGGCATAGCCAGATATCACGACCGGATACATGGATCCAAGTTCACCGCCCCATCTCTCGATATTTCAGAAGAGGAAGGGGAAGGGGAGCAAGGGGGCCCCTTCCAACAACTGAGCGAGGGCCGAAACTTTCGGCAACTTTTGATGGCAGGAGCTAACTCGGCCAAACTTTCAGGGCCCAGAAAGGCCCTAGCTCCTTCCAGTTCGAGTCTTATTATGAGATTTGGGCAAGGAGGTAGGCTTCAACTTCCTTCGTGATGATAAGGCTTAGAACTCTGCTAATCTTAGAAGATATCCGTATCCTGGTTCTACGATGCCTGTTGATCAGCCCTCGCAAGTTCGCATTATCGACTCGGCCTCTGATGTAAATATAAACGACGCTTTCAACGGCCAGCTGGGCATAAATAAAACATCCTACCTCGGAGGTTATCGTGCTGCCTGGCGTCACTCACCCAATAACCGGAGGGAGCGATACATCCTGACATCAACAGCCGTAAGGCAGCCATTTAACGTAGCGCGCGCGCACTCTTGAGCCTTGCTCAACATTAATCAGAAATTTGATGACTTCCCCTCACAGAAATGCAATGCGGAGTTCCTTTGGGAATGCCAATCCTGCAGGTGGCATCTCCACATCCGGGTGTCGATTCAACGGTGCCTGAAACGAGGCCAGCAGCATTTGCATCATCGTGGGGGGTGAACCCCCTCACAGCCGTGTCGGAGCGACATTCGCTCGGACAATTTTCGCATCGGTGCGAGATCTGACGGGTTATCGGTGTGGCACAGCACAGCATATTTGACAGTTTGGTCCGGGCCAATGGGCCGGCCCCCGTTGAGTCTGTCGATAGCAGATCAGAAGACGTCGGCGGATTGTGATGCAATTTGATCTATCTCGTCCGTATATTCCTGCCAGCAGTCACTCTGACCAACCTGGTTAGCGTTGCGCCAGCTGGGTCTTATCACAGGCGTTAAAGCAGCCATTCACTCTGGATATTTTCGCATTCGCTAAATGGCCCGAACAAGTCCTGATGATGATGCGCCTGAACAGCTGGGGGACAGATATCGCGCGGAAGAACCGAAGCGAGCATCGCCTGTTCTCATTACCAACAAACGTTCAGCCGCCGGACTGTTGTCATCCCGAGCCAGAACTGCTCATATCTTACCATTTGGAGGGCAGGCTGGCGCGCTCANNCTCAGGGTCTGGGACGGAGAGAGTCCCAGTCGAGCGCGCAGACCGTTGCTCTTTCGCGCGCGGAAAAGGCTAGAAGGCGAGGGCGAAAGGCAGCAGACCAACCACACACGATTTGTACATCCAATGCCTGCCGCAACATCTGTATTCGGCCGATTCGGCGGTTAAGAGACGCAGGCTTTAGCGACGGAAATAGTGATGTTCAATTAAGGTGCTTTCTGGCAAACTAAAGCGTCTGTACCACTTAAGTCTACTCCGCGCGCGCGGCAGAGCACAGACGACGTGGTCGTGTAAATTGTCATTTAGGGAAACGGCAGAGCGTGGCATCAAGCATTCCCCTTTCTGTGGTCAACCAATGGGCAGGATGAGCCCGTAGTATCGAGACGGACATTGGACGATAAACGACGCTTCCAAGACGTCTTGTGGTCCCATTTTGGGACCGACAAACTGGCAATCCCGGCCCAACTTTTCCCTACTACTGCCTTTAACAAGGCTAGTGCACCAGTTAATTCGGCAGCCTGGAAGGATTCAACAAGACGCGGGCTGGGTGGTGCAACGCTACGCTAGACCCTGCCATTCATTGACCCCCCTCCCCTTGGCCTACAGAAACGCGGAGTTGTGTAACCCGGGTCGTCTTGCAGCCCAGTTGCGCAACTTGCTCACTGTCCGCTTCTTTGGTTCCTCTCCAAGTCCCCGTCGATTGCGACTGAAACGCTGGCGGTCCCCTTTCACGGCGTGAACTAGCTCTCCGACAAGCCAGCCACACATGTCGAATGCCACACACGCATCATCATCTACCATGGCCCCTCATGCCGTCCATTCATTCATCCATTTACTCGATCTGAGCATGACCCTGCCTGGGTGTGTTCCGAAATCCGCAACCTTTGACAGGCTGTCTTTGCCCCCGCCGCTGTGATGCTTACGCATCCGCTATCTCCATGCCCAACTTCGTCAGTGGAAGTCCTTTTGATGCGGGTAGGGCTACGCACATGCCGCCATGCCAATCCTCCATTTAACTTTATTCTAGGTCAGATTGAACCGGCCAGTGGAGAAGCATTTAGGGCTGTCCGGAAGGAACAAGGGTGCGTCAAAGGATTCAACCCCTGGCCGCCCTCCCAAGGACTTACAAACCCCCCGCTGCCGCTAAGGCAAGACCCAAGTAGAGATATCGCTTCTGGGGGCTTTATTCAGGCTTATTCAATCACACAGGGCTCCTCTATTACCTCCGTGGCAATGCTTGCGGTCCTGCGCGTTACACGAAGAGGGTCCCAGAGGCCGGCAGCAACGGTAATGCGACGATCCCCCCAATTGACCTGTCCCATGCTCTAGACAACCTGATTCTTCCCACCCCAACCCTCACTTGCCCTTTTCAGAATGTTAAACGACCCTGTCTGTTTGTGGAGCCAACCTAGACAGGCTCAGCAACAAATCCTGGCCGCCCGATCGCCGCTTTACATATGTAGCCTGTGCGCTGCTGCGATTTCGTCCCATCTCAGGCCATCGACGCTGTGTTGATACTGAAGTGGAGCTATGGAGGGCTTCCTAGAGCCTGACAGACATTTATACCGTCGTGGCAGCCGTCTCGATCCCACCGCTGCAGCCAACATGCAACCTCCGTTGTACAACCGCTATCGCCTCAGTATGGCAACAGACTCGAGCTCGCCCAGCCCTCCATCTCGCCCAACCTCAGGGCGAAAGGGCTCCAAGAAAGTTAGGACAGGATGTATCACTTGCAAGTGAGTACTTCTCAAGCAGACCACCTCTGCCTGCAATTGCTATTACAACGTGAGAGCCCAAGCTTATCAGTCGTCTACGTGGAATAGAATTCGAAAGGTTAAATGTGATGAATCGAAACCGTTCGTGTCTGTCCTCCTCTACTAATAGCTGTAGACTAATCTCTCAATTGTAGATACTGTCTTCGTTGTACCAAGACAGGCCGGAAGTGTGATGGGTACCTAGACTTGAAGTCTATGGCGCCGAGACGTCGATCTAAGGACAGTGACGGATCAGAACCTCGTTCTCTTGGTGTGCTACTGGATTGGGCATCGCCAGAAGAGAAGCGCTCTTTTCATTTCTTCCAGCACGTAACAGCACCTAGTCTCTCCGGGGATCTGGATGCCGCCTTTTGGAAAGTTCTTGTCTTGCAAATATGCCAGACAGAACATGCAGTCAGGCACGCAGTCCTTGCCGTTAGCAGTCTACACGAAGGCCTTCTCCAGGGAACTGTCGACCCGTACATGGATGGCGGGGCCAGCCAGTCCTTCGCTCTCCAGCAGTACAACAAAGCCATTTCCCGCCTCCTCGATCAGATGAACAATGCCGGGAGCAAGCCGATGGCCTCGTTGCTGACATGCATCCTGTTCGTCTGTATTGAGTTCATGCAGAGCAAGGACAAGGAGTCACTGATCCACCTTGAGCAAGGCCGTCAAATACTAAGTCAACTCGAGAGAAAAGCAAAATCAGATGACCCCGAAATTGAGTGCATCAAGGAACATCTTGTTCCTATGTACACTCGACTCAGTTTGACATCGTTTCTCTTCGGTGGAAGCCCAGTGCCAATACCAACTGGTCTCAAGACTCTAACGGCTATTCCGGTCACCTTTAAGTCGCTTGCTGAGCTGCGGTATTGCATGTATGACTTCATGGATCAGGGACTTCGCTTCACTCAAAGAGCCCGACCCGCAAAGTATGGCGACTCGCTTTCTCCCGAGCACATTAGGGCTCTGCAAAATGAACAACAACACCTACTCAGCCAATTGGCCAAGCTGAGTGTTGCTTTCTCTCTCTTCCGAGCTTCCAAACCGACTGCAGCGCCTGAACATCACATGCATGTTCTGCAGATGTATTTACATGCGCAACAGATCTGGATATCTACAGCTCTCAGCA
The DNA here is from genome assembly GCF_000392275.1 of Phaeoacremonium minimum UCRPA7. Classification (NCBI taxonomy): domain Eukaryota; kingdom Fungi; phylum Ascomycota; class Sordariomycetes; order Togniniales; family Togniniaceae; genus Phaeoacremonium; species Phaeoacremonium minimum. Next base: position 16,819 of record NW_006921036.1, read on the forward strand.
CATCAGAGACAGCCTACGATGATCATCTTGCATCATTTTCTGCAATCGTACCCCTTGCAGCATCTTTTCTTGAGGCCGAACAAACCATGCCACGTCAGCCTTTCCAATCAAGATCAGTAGTTGCCTCCTTCGGTGCACCACCGGGTTTCGCAAGATCTGCACAAAATTCGAGCGCAGCAAACTTTACTTTCGAGACACACGTTATCCCGCCTCTATATTATGTCGCAACAAAGTGTCGTCATCCACTCATTAGACGGTCAGCACTCGATCTACTTCGTAAAAATCCCGAAAGACGAGAGAACCTTTGGCGCGCCAGTATCATGGGCTCAATTGCTGCGCATGTAGTAGAGGTTGAGGAAAGATGGGCAGAGCGGTCAACACCGCCGACAGACTTCCCTCCACCGCCAGCAGCCTTCGCAAAGGAGGTCAATCCGCAAGATATATTTGCTAGAGGAATGTCTGGCCCCTTCGGCCCGGACTCGTTCCGCTCTAGCATGCCGAGCCGAGATGTCGCGCCTGAAGCTTTGTTCACAGTCCATGAGACGCCGACTACTATGTTCGGCGAGGTTCTTCCCACGACAACTGCCACGACATCAATACCTGAACTCAGCGTCGAAGATCTGGACCTTGATTTTGACCTCCCGATTGATCCTGCCTTGGGGATGATGGATGTGGAGGTCTCATCTTCATTCTCAGCAGCGCCTTCGCTCTCCTCGTCGCAAGACGGAGCCTCCTCAATATCTGCAATAGATCCAATGATGGCTTTCCTTGCGCCTCAAGGCTTGTCCAATTGGCTTACACAACCTGTTCCGCCTCCAACACCGGCTGCTGCACTGCACATTCCTCCGAATCCTGGCCTAACAGACCGACGAGAACATTCAAGAAGAGCCTCACCTTCTGGCAGCTCCGATCACTCCAGTGAGATGGAACGATATGTGAATAAGCAGAGTTTGGAAGCGCCGTTTGATCTACCCGAACCCCTCCGGGTGCATGATGCGATCATTGGTCCGGAAAAGGCTGACGGGAGCTGGGTTACTGTCTTTAGGAAATTACACGGGTCTCATGCAGATTGGGACGTGCTGACGGAATATGTGCTTGTGTAACGCACAAGTGAATGGGTTGGCGTTACTCAATGGCTTGTCTACTGGACTGTACATATGTTTTTATGGATATACGACATGGAGGATCAATATGGGAATCGATATGAATGGGAAAGAAGGAAGGATTGGGCGTACGGACCGTGGTCATAAACTTACGTTCTCTACCCTGTGCTTACTCTAGTAGAAGGCTAAAATTTGACCTTGTCTATCAGTACTGCCTCGCCCGTGATTATAGTTGTATGGAGGTCTTGTAATTGTGCAGTGCTTCGAGTTCACGACCTGATCTATCGAGGTTATTCGTTCGTTATACCATAGGGTAGAAGCCGCTGGAATGGATAAGATGTCCAAGATATGGCCCCCAAAACGCTTGTGCATCTTAGTGGACCCTGAATTTGCTCCGTCGTGGCCCAGCTTCGGGAGTCAATTCCCGATGTGGACAGGGGCCTAGAATGACATGCGGCGCCATCAAGATAAGGTGCTCTCCTCAGATACGGTAGCGAAGGAACGGATTGCGGCACATAAAACCGACGATCTCCCTGCACAGCCATCGCCCGTCTTGAATATTGCCCTTTTCCTCCCGATATCCGACTTCGTACAACGGGAAGACCGGGATTTCGGTACTCCAACCTGCAAGCATGGCGACTACTTCCGTACCTGCGCCCGCACCCTCACCGGCTCCGGCCGCAGCTACAGGCGGAGCCGGAGGATCCACACCCGGCGTCCCAGACGACTGGCCCGCCTGGGCCAAGACACTGCTCTCGCGCCCGATGATCGAGGTGCGCCGCGGCCTGTCGTTCGGCTACGACCCGCCGACGGAGAAGTCGTCGGTCATCGCGCTGACGGCGCCGTCGGGCAAGAACGTCGACATCCGCTTCTCGATGGCGGCCGACTCGTTCTCGGCGACTGCGCCGTGGGCATCGTCGCTGTTTGACGGGTACGCGACGGCGGGCGTCGCGCGCGCCACGCTGCCGATTGGCACGGAGAGCTGTGTGCCGTACGAGTGCTGTGCGCATGTCACCTGGGAGCACACTATTGACTCGAGCTGTCAGTTTGACACCGATGGTGCTGATATGTACCTTCTTGGGAATGGGGATGTGATGGAGATTGGAACCATGGCTGATAAGGAGGGTAAGGTAAAGATGTTCAAGGAGTACTGGACGAAGCCCGATCCCGACGCCAAAGTCCGGCCGTGTGTTGTCGCTGAGGCTGAAGGCCTGAGAGGGGAGAAGGGCATGATTATCCGCATTGGCGAGTATTGTCAGGGAATCTACCAGGGAGGGGAGTCATTCTGGGCAGAACGATGGCAACTTAGCCAGGACGACAATATCTGGCAGAAGCATGAGAAAAGCAAGTCAAGCCCCGAGGGGTCTGAATATCTTCCGTGCTTGTGGCTGGTAGAGGATGGACGAAAATTAGATGATGTCGTCGATGTATCAGGAGGGAAATGGAGAATAACAGAGGCAGTGTACTAGTACTTAATGATATGCTGCCACCCGGATCACCCGGGTAGTAGCTGTCAGCCGAAGCAAAATCTCGCAGAGACCAATCCTCTGGCAGCGGCCGATGGCTTTCCACGGACTGTTATCGCCTAATCACTCCAAGGAAGAGAGGAACACACAATGGCATTTTTTGAAATTTGTATGACAGCCCACTCATCTTTGTGTTTGGACATTCGAGATGTCATAGGATCCTACGAGCATATAAGGATGGGCATTGCATCTGAGGGATAGAAACGGTCGAGCTGCCCTGTTCTTGCTGAGTACAAAGAGCAAAGACACTGAGTGTGGATATTAGTATCAACTGAGTATTGCGGAAATCATCGAGGTGTTTGACCAGTGTGGTAAAGGCTTTTGTGTCTCTCTGTGCCGCTGCTAATTGCCCGGCTTGGCTGGAATTCGATTTCACCACATGGAACCATTCATGAGCTATTCGAATTTCTTCTAGGACAAACGTATGATGCAAATACAAGAGGTAACCATGCGTCAAGCTTGGTGGTTACAAGTGAGCCAAAGTAATCTTACTTCTCGATGATCCATCATCGAATGCCTCTCGAAATATTTCTCATCATCATCGAATGAGTCTCAAAGTGTTTCAAGTCATCATGGGACGTTGTAAAACACTTGCTTCACTGGTCATCCCTTAGGCCTCTTGTGGGCAGATTTTGAGTTGCAGCGGGGCGATAGCCTCTGCTTTCCTCTCCTTTGATATCACGTATGTCTCCGTAGGACTTTCACGACTGATAATCCTAGCGTATGCCCATCAGCGGCACATGTCCACGATTAGTTGAGCGCATTCATGCTCTCGTCGCGGGATCCCAATAGCGATGCGCCCTGCCACCGGCCCAAGACACAAGCGCGAAACTCGGGAGCAATAGTACGAAGACATTCGCACCTTTCGCCTCCAAAACAGAATTGGACATCGTCACGTCCGTGAACAACGCGAGGATGACAAGCCCTACTAGATACCTAGAAAAGTGAGCGAAGATCAGGAGAATTGGAAGCAGGTTCTGTACCCTTCACCAGCCTTCAGGGCAAGCATGTCAAATCGTGCAAACATGCATGTGACATAGCCCGATATCAGCCAGAATCTGGGATGACACAAATTAGTCCACACATAGCTCAGAGAAAATGATAACGTTATCGAGTTAGGCATTACCGGCGACTTACCCTATTAATATCTCCAGTGGCGTGGAAGTATTTGAGGCCAACATCACTGTGACATAATTGGCAAAAGCCATGGCTATTGCGTTCATTTGGCGCTTCTGCTCATTTGTATATCTGGAGAGATTGAAACATATGGCGATAGCGAGGCAGATAGCTTGGAAAGCAAAGCTAATCACTTTCTGTGGTATGCTTGATATTGAATCTCCAGAAGGAAGTTCTGTCTGAAGAGGAGCAGCTGTAACCCCGGAGACACTAGAGAGAATCATGGGACCTGACAAGGTCCTGAAAACTGGAATGAGAGAGTTCAGAAGACGGTAAATAGACTTCTGAGGACAAATCCAAGAACCCTGGTCGATAGATAGGTTTGATAGTAAACAGGCGGGCGATGTTGAACTGGCAGCGGGCTTCGGTATCGTACTATCGCGGCTGGTGTTGCCAACGCCATCAACCCCAACATCGTTATAGATCTTCCTACGATGGTGGACCCCATAGAGGGTTGGAGTCTCTTTGCTAGGTCGCAAAAAATGCTGCGGCAAGGTCAATCCCCGGGCCGCGACATAAGTGTGATGGGATTCATAAGCCTCAGAGACCATTTGAGGCACCTGAAAAAACATTATTCTCCTGAAGCGATCGCAGTTTCGCGCGAAAGCAGCATATTCCTCTGAGAAGCCCGTATCAACAGGCATGAGACGGACTTTGTTTTCGATAAGTATCGGATCGAATAGTGTCAAAATGGACTCCCTCGCCGATAGGAAGGGAACAGCAACACACAAACTCTTCGCATAATAAGAAAGTTGTTGTACCACATTTGGACGAGCCAGTATGGCTAAGTGATGATAGAGCCGGCCGGCAGTTGGTGCCCTGTCACTGGCTTCTGAATACCAGTGACGGGATACCGCAGTCCAAATTTCGCGGTCTCTAATATCGTCATCCTCAATAGCCATTCTGTAACGTCCCAGATCTCCTAGGCATTCTATCCAGGTATCTTCAAAAGCTGGGACAGTTTCATATAAAAGAGCCATCATAGAGTAGGCCAAATAGATGAAGGTCAGCATGTGTTCTAGTGATTGGGGTAATCGATGTCGTAGTAGTTCCAGAAAGGAGTGAAAACCATGCCGCCACATACGTGCGGGCATAGCGTATTTGGAAGCTAACCTGCGAAGTGCAGGTGAGGCAGAGGGATGCTGCGAGGCCAAGAAGAAGTCATGATGCTCATGGAGGAGAGTACGGTGTAAGGCAGTTAATGCCTGCCACTGTTCGTTGTTCAGCTTTGGAGAGCTATCGTTCTGAGCGCTTTGGGAGTTGTCAATGTCGATGCATTTGCTCTCTACCATCACCAAGCCAGCGTATATGCCCTTGACTTCAGCAACTAGTTGTTCTTGACTTATAGGCCTTGATTCGGGCTGTTTTATCAGCGACTCGAGCTCGGGATCATCGTCTGGATTAGTTTGTCGGGTTTTCATCAAAGGCTGAGTTATTTTAGAAGCGGCGGCCCTATGTTCTGTGTTCGTAGATGATACACCATGTTCCCAGACATTGCTGTTTTTGAGATTTCTGGTTGGTAAGTTTGATCTCGTAAATTCCCAAGCACTTGATCTCGCGCGTGATCTTGTTGGGCTCGGTACGATGCGGTCGCATGTCTGCGGTTTCACAGCTCCGCCGGGAGATTTGAAGTCCTTCTTGCATGAGGTATCGCCCTGAGATTCATGGAATGTTTCGCTGGAAGGCTTAGGCTGCGTATGTTCGAGTGCTTCCTCTGGAGACTGAACGACGCGTGCCTGCCTTCTATACTTCAAAAACTTAGAAGACAAGTCCATTGTCTGTCAAATAATCTGCGATTAGCTTGAAGACTTGAGGTGCAGAAGTTGATTCTCACGTCGATGTGGCATGTACTGCGAGTGGGCTTTGCGCAGGGGATAGAAAGCGAAATTCCAGAAGTCTAGCCTTTCGTCTAGGACGTTTCCAGACGAGATCCCCTCAGCATTAGAAGAACAAGCTCGATGGCAGTGTATAAGTTTAGTATGATATGTAGTGGTGTAGGAGGGGAGTTATCTTCTGAGATTAATTATGAACGTGAAGATCCGTGGCCACTTCTGAGGTGTCCACCCGGTGAGTTGAGGGGAGGACGAAGAACGATGGCAAATGTACAATAACGCCAATTTTTCATATTAGATGGTCCGCATGGTTCGCCGAATATCATGTATACCTACGCAAGGCAAAGTACGCAGGGAAGGGGTGCGAATATCGAGTACTGCAACTTGGCTAGGCTGCGAAGAAACATGGCGGGAGGCTCAGTCTTCGGGCGAACCATTTGGCGGACCATTTGGCGATGAAGAGCCCCATGGCGAACCATTTCGCGAAAAGCCTCGTGGGTTTGAGACGAACTTCGTGGCCAATAATTGTGCTGGTTGTTGTCTGCGTATTAGGTGGCTGCATATCGGCTAACGAATCAGTTGTGAGATACGACTAGCCTGTGATGAGGCTGCCTCAAATCTGCGTCAACATCAGGCGGTGAAATGCCTCATCATGCCTTGTCGCTGGCAAATGAGCACCTTCAGATCGGCCGCATGGTCTGCCTCACTGGAATTCCTTTAGCAATCTGGATTTACTCGTGCTCAGATACCTCACCATATTTCACATCTAAGTAAACTGCAACAACCACCTAGCCAGTGTCGGTTTTCAAGATCGATTAATGCTGCCCTCAGTTCAAGATGACGAAGACGACCTCGACCTCGACTCCGCTCGACGAGTCCGCCGTGAGGAGATTAGTCTGGTTATGGTATTGCTGTCACTGCAATCTGGTAGTTAGCTCTTCATATTTATGGGCAACCAGAGAACCAAGGGCACTCTATTTATATCAGACATTCGCAACCTTTGGACGATGGCTAAAAAGCGACAGCTGTCAGAATACAAGAGTAAACCACTCCAAGTTTCGGGTTGAAATCATCGTTGTAGATGCTGACAGTCATTTTAGGCTCACGAGGCAGAAATGAGTATAACATTTGATGCATTACGGCGACCGAGCCCTTCAATAAGAGGCGGGATGCTTCTTCTTTTCGGTGTTTCGACAGCTGCTGTGTGTGCAGCCCGACCAAACGATCGATACCAAAGTAGAATAGTCGCAACGGGGACAATCTTAGGAATACTCTATACGTGGTCAACAGAGGGACGCTTAAGTATGGATGGTTTAGAGAGCAATTCACCTATATGTGTCTGGTTTTCAATAATATTCAGTCTCCTTCTTCACACCATTTTAAGATCCAGGAGAACGAAAAGGCAAACGACAGAGTGGTTGGACAGGGAGATGGAGAAGGCAGACACAACTATGCGCGATGAGAGATGAGGATTGGAAGTTGAAGAGACTCTTCAGAAGTTTCGGGACGTTTGACAGTCCGCGAGAAATATTAGCACCGAGCGGTAAGCAAGCTTACCTGATCTCGGTTGAGTCGCGCAATTCGATGACGCTGACGAGAAGGAACCATTTGAAGGTTTTTGTAGAGGCTCTGCCATCTGATAGAAGTCAAGGACTTCAGACCTAACGGATCGGCGCGGAGGCTGTTGAGATTACGCATAGTTTGCATGGCGCTTTACTATCAACATAGCTTCAAAGTCGACGTCATGTATTGATGAAAATTATTCAATTCGTCATATACAAGTACAATGAAAGGGGCAAACCTATTTTGTCCGCCGCCCAATCTACCCAGTCTATCCGTAAAACCGTTTCATCCCCCGTATGTCTATTAGTGCCCTCGACTCCTAGAAAGGAAGGACTTTAGTGGTTCAAGGTGAAATCTTCTGTCGCCCCGCTGAAGTCAAGCCCGTAGTGGCTCTTGTCCCCGTGATATTTCATATTACAGCTCTTACTCTCGTGACACATCACGTCCAAACAGCTTGGACTTCAACCAATCATTCAACACCAGGAGTCGGTTACGAGCTGCAGTCTGATTAGTAGAAGTTCTCGCAGATAATATGTAGAAGGGAAAAACTTACTGCTGAAGCACATTGACAAGTAAGCACTCCTCCAGAACAGATATGTCAAGCTACCACCAGATGCGAAGTTTCCGTTAAACCAACTAACATCAGCAACAGCCTTCTCACTTCCAATGTACGCCAAACTACCCTGGTGAGAGTAGTGGAACGGCTTGATGTCCTTGATGCGACGGAGCTGGCGCTCCTGTTCCTCAATCTGCTTGGCAACCTCGGCGGCGTTACCAGGCTTCAAGTTAAGATTAGCGCTTAGGTCGCGGATGTTCTCCTCGAGAGACTCGGTCTTGGCCATGTTGTTGAACAGACGGGCGAGGAAGTTGCCTTCTTGAGAGGCGACTTGAGCAGTGGGTGCGTATCCGGCCACGGCGCAGTCACCGACAGCCCAGATGTCGCGGGTGCCCTGCACAACCAAGTATTCGTTAACAGCGAGGCCGCGGCGAGAGTCCTTCTGAGCGGGAATCTGAGTCATGAGATCCTTGACAATGGGACGGACAGCGTTTCCAGTGGCCCAAACGAGCAGACCGTAGGGCAGCACAATGGTCTCCTTCTTGCCGTCTGGTGTAGTCATTTGAGCCTCGACAGTCTTATCAGTGACCTTCTTGACCATAGTCTTGGTCTTGATATCGATCTTCTCCTCCTTGAAAGTGCTCTCAGTGTACTCGATGAGCTGCTTAGAGAAGGAGGGGAGAACGTTCGGGAGCGCCTCAATCAGCGTCACCTTGAAGCGGTCGCTGATGTCGGGGATCAGTCTCTTGATATCCTCCTCAAAGAAGTCCTGGAGCTCGCCAGCAAACTCGACACCAGTGGGACCACCACCAACGACAACCATGTGAAGCAGTCTGTCGATTTCCTCGGGAGCCTGGTCCTTGAATGCAGCCGTCTCAACGCAATCCATGATCTTTTTGCGAATGAGCTGGGCATCACCGATCTCCTTCAAGAAGCAAGTGTGCTCTCGCACGCCAGGAATACCAAAGGTCGCGTTCTCAGCACCAACACCGATGACCAGCATATCGTAAGGCACCTCGGTCTCGGTCACAGTGCCCTTGATGTCAGACTCATCTCTGACCTTGACAACCTTGCGCTCCGGGTCGATTGAGCTAGCCTCAGCTTCGTAAAACTTGGCAGTGGCCTTCTTGTGCTGGAGGATTGTCCGGATAGGCTCCATGATGGAACGGTGCTCGATGGTACCGGTGGTGCATGACGGGAGAAGAGGCGTGAAGAGGAAGTAGTTGCGTGGTGAGATAACGACGACATTGTAGTTCTCCGTGTCGAGGTTCTTGAGCAAGGAGACTGAGCCCCAGCCAGTACCTAGCATACCGATGTTAGTCATACAGTCGTTGTTGCAATTGTGCCCAATGAAGCTCCATTTGCATACCTAGAATCACCAGGGTCTTCTTAGTCGGGTCGGGGTCGCTCTGGGGCAACGGGTGTCTGTCCTGGTAGACTCCATAGCCGACCCAGGCAATGCCTCCCAGCACCGAGAGGTACATTAACCTCCATGTCCACTTGATCGTGGTTCGGAACTTGCGAGGCTTTTTCGGTGGGGGAGTCAGGGTCGCCGATGGCGCATCTGAGTAGAGCCTCACAGCTTGACGCGTTGTCGGTCTTATCCTGGTGTTCAAACTCTGGCGAACTGTGGCCGTGGTCAAACGGGATGACGTCGAGAGCAACCGGGACGAGGCCGAAGTTTGGAGACGTGCGACACCCAATTGAGGGTTCGCGAATCTCCCTAGAGCTCGCGCGGAGGAAGCCATGACTTCAGCGGGCGATGAAGAGAGGCAGAGGGTATCGCAAGAGGAAAGCCGTGAGGGAACGAGCGTGGAGAAAAGGATGGGAAAGGAGGTTGAAGGGATTGGAATGAGCAATGGGGATAGATGATAAGGCCCGGCGCAGCCTGGTGCAGTCAAATTGGTGAGATGACGGGGACCCGACTTAACTTTTTTTTCATGTTACTCCAAATCCATCCCAGCTAGAGAGCTCGGCGTTTTTCGCGCATGCAAAGCTACGAGGCACTAACTAGTCTACTGTAAGCGGGCCCTTGGCTCCAGCCGCTTCAGATGCGACGGCTGGGTCTGGTGGAGACCTTCATCTGATACGCAATTCCTTTAGAGTCTGAGCATCGCGCGCTCCACGGCCTTGGTATTTCTTACGGGTCTCTCACAGTCAGGAAGTTGGTCATATTGAGTCTATTGTTTACTTTATTCCTCAATTGAGTGATTATAAGAATCATCATGTGCACATAAGCCTCAGCTGAGACGAGGTATTTTGCGGCAGGGAAGTGCTGTACTTGTGAAACCTGTCGTGCTGATAGGCTTCTTCCGAATGCCCCTGCCGTGCCCAGGAGCCCAGGAGCTACATGGTCAAGAGTCTCAACGAGGGAAATCCCGCGTGGGACTCGAGCGTGGCGATTGCATGAAGCTGGCGATATTCCTGCTGTTGGTTGTCCTTCCTGTTTATCCCGTCCTCCGGGTATCAAGGTCAAGCCACACACCTACCCTCCCCTCACATGTGAAGGGAGACCGCATTAGGGCATGTGAAGAGACCAATGATCTGACTCCAGTCAATTACTGCCATTCCAGCATCTGCATATAAACCGACTTCTGTATAACATATTCCTTGTTGACTCACAACTACGAAAGCAACAGTTTCCATTCTGTTTACAGCACAACACCTTGTTGAATGAAAGGTTGACTGTCACCCCGGCGGAATCCCGAGTCACCCGAAACACCGCCGGTGGGCGCTTCACAAAATCCACGGTCTGCTGCACGGCCGTCGGCCGGAAGGTAGCTCTCAGCACGGGGAAACGGAGTTGATACCGAACCCACTTCACAAGTTACTACATGCGAACTCTCATTGGGCCGCTTGTTCCCTCTATCTTGTTTAGGTAACTCTATGCACCGCGAAGAACTGCCACACTTTTGCATCGCTAGTTTATTTTCGTGAGCTACACCGTCAAGAGCTAGAAGAATTCCCCAGTCGCGGGCCAGAACCCCGTCCACCGTCTCCTTTTAGCCTTTAGGCCGTCAGGAGCAGATAGCATCGGATCTCGTACGTCGCCGCAACGGCTACGGCAGCGTCTCCGAACCGCCCTTGACCATTGAGACCCTGGAGTTTCTTGTGTTTTGCTCGAGGCCTGCTCCGTGAAGCCGAACCCGACACCCATCCCGTTCAATCGCCAATGCCTCCGATTCTAATCAGGTGTATAATGATAGCATTGCCCGGGTCACACGCCCAGAACGCTAATACTGAGGACTTTTTTCTGTCCCTGGATTCCTGCGTCGGCACTTCCTCCGTGTCGTCCAAGAACCTTCCGGCCTGAAGGGCCAATCACATTGGCTTCGGCTCACGAACCATGCAAAATAGGTTGCACACGGCTCCATTATCATCGCAATCAAGAGCCTCAGCAAACTTGAACCCCATCCGCTCGTATATTTGCATGTTTGGCTTGTCTTTGCTTGACTCCAGGTAGCATTTCATGCCCTCTGCATCAGCTTTGTCTGTGACAACTGTTACCAGCTTCTTGCCGATTCCCTTGCCTTGGGCTTCGGGGATGACGACCATGATGTTGAGGAAGTAGTAGCCTCTTGGGTCTGTCCAGACAATTTCCTGTGCCTTTTTCTGGGCATCTTTCCAGATGTAGTAGCGCTAGGTGTGGCATTAGCATACCACTGGGAATCGAAAAGACAAGCCGTGGTCGGGATATGAAGCCAAGCGCCAACCCTACGGCTCACGATGTACTGCCAGCACGACGGAGATCGGCTACCGCGAGCGACGGTCCCACATCGGCGCACACGCACACGGTCAAGCTGGATATCATTTACTCACCTTCACATTCAGTCCGCCGCGGCCATACCAAAGATTCATTCCCACCTGCTCTAACCACATCCTCCAGCCTTCAAACCAATCGCCCCATGACTGTTTCTCGCCGGCTTTCTGAGGGGGCAACCACATCGAGACCCCTAGCACCTTGTCGTTGCCCTCCTCCTTGGCCACGTAAAACATGGCATTGCGAATGCCCCAATTGCAGCGAATGCCCAAGGAGACGGCATTTCGTTGCGCGTTGAACTATAGTGAAGACACCGCGTAAGCCATCTATTCCAGAAAGCGGAGAATGTCACGCGTTCAGTGTTTTGAAACGGCCCGACGAGCGACGGCAGTTGTCCATGCAAAAGGGGGGGTGGTGGTCGTGGGAACGAAACGTCTCCTTTCTGTCGCCGATAGAATGCGGCCGCGCTCCCCAGACTTCGGCTCAGGCCGTCTATGCCGACGCGCCATGAGTGAGTGAGTCCACTTGGACTTGAGTGCGGCGCATGTCAGGAGTTGAAACAGGGCATTACGAAGCAAAACGTATAGGTGGAGATGGCCAAAGAATGACCAAGGCAAGTTCACCAACCTTAGATTTATCAAAGACCCAATTGTTGTACGGGTCATTGTCAAAGGCTTCCCTAAGAAAATAGTAATTGCGTCAGCATTGGCAAAGTCTACTGAATAGTGGTCTGTCTTCCTGAAGCTGCAGAGGAAGGGACGCGAGATGCTTGTGTCGGACAAGATAACGCCAAGGCTGTTTCAGCACAAGCACCTCAGGTCTAAGGTTGATCGGACAAAAAGCTTAGCAGGGTCTGACCTACTGGATGGCCTTGACAACACCGGGAATGTCGGCTTCTGTGAGACGTGAGATCTGAATGCTCATGTTTGGCAGCGAGTAGTGGGCTTAGGCGGATACGCTGCTGTTGCTGAGAGCTTGAGGTAAGATCTCTAGGTTTGTGTGGATTTACCGAGGCGAAGTCTGCGTGTCTTGTATTGTGGATTATTCATATGACTCACGAAAAAAGAACTGCTCCATTGACCAGTGCCTTATTGAGGCTCAAGATCTCGAAGCAAGACGCTTGGCTTGATTTACGGTGAGTGGGAGAGATACTGGAGAGTTACTTATCAACACCTTGTATGTTGGTGGCTTGAGGCACTTGACCATGAAAGTCAATTGGGCGAGGCAATTCGGCGTCCCCCGCAAATGGAGATGCCTCTAGCAGAGTAGCCATACTTTCTGTCCAATTACCTTTCATGCTGTAATCTCCAACTCATGAGCTATTTGGTAATTTATTTTCCAAGTGATGATGCAGGCTTCTTTTTTAATCTGGTCTTCTCCAGCTTGACTTCTTTGCCCGTACGCTCAATGGGACTGCTACGGTGCCCGGAGAGTCTCGGTAATGAGAATTGGATTGGTATGCCAAGTATGGGGTAATTAGCCGTAACTCAGCATTACTCGAGCACTAAAGCTTAGAAAAGTAAAAATCACACAATAAGTATCAAAATAAAGATATCCAACACTTTCTCAAGGGCTCCCTGGGGACTGATGATGATGGCCGACGAAAAGTTCTCCTCGAGGAATCCGGCTTCGAAGTCCCCGCTGCTCCTGGCGTAAAACCCTACCGAATCCTTAGGCTTGTCAGTTTGAAGTGCAACCTACCACTTTCAATGTCTAGATGGTTCCGAAGAAGAAAGCAAGGCTTCGAGAGCATCCGGAGAATCAAGGTTACAAGGATCGAATCTTAAGTGTCGCGTGCTCATCTACCACAACGACTCAATGAGACGCAAAGCTCACCTCAGTCTTCCGAGACCCAAGCATCGCTGTCTAGGAGTGCTTCAACACACCCAGGAAAGGGGGTTGCCGAATTCCGGATCTGTTGTGTTTGCGCATAGCAGACAGGAGAGAAAGGAGATGCCCGGTCCCTTGCTCAAGGCCAGGATCAGGGTACGGGATTGCCTACAGGCCAAGAGTAAGGGGAAGGAGCCGATATCCGATGGCTTGCACCAAGTTGCGCATCAGTTGGGGGTCTGTGTGATGGGGGGTCAAGCTTTGGGAAACTGGACTGATTGATGGGAGAGCATCAAGCTCTTTTGAAGTTGCTTGATCGACATGACCGCCAAGATACACGGAGGGAGGCTTTGGTATCAACAAATGGTAAGTGAAGATGGTAAACCTGTTTCCTTCGTAAAGCACAAGTCGGAGCATTCTTATCATGATGTGAGGTCTGAACCTTGGGAAGACAATGGATGGAAAGGAGAGAACTAAACGCATGTCGTTTCCGGAATGATATTAGGCAAAGAGCCGGCTCATGATGATTGTTGTGCATAGCTGAAGTGTCGAAATGTAGCAAGTAGAGAGTCGTGATGGCACCGTTATCACTTTCAAGATGTGGCTTGCGCCTGGTCTTCCCGACTATCCGCCCCTCCATCCATTCTTCATTGCTGACGATCTTCAAGCAAGGCAAGGGGAGGCCAGTTTCTGGCTCTCACAACGTCCGGCCTAGAGTCTCTGCCATTCGTCAATTCGACATCGCGCAAGAGCCGCAGGGGTATTCCGGCTCGCGCCAATTTTCCGAGCCACGCATCGGCCCCTGGCGAGAAAGTGGGGCCAGGGCCGCGAACGTTGGTAGGCATTTTTGCCGGCCCCGAACTTGAAACCAGCTCTGCCCATGATGAGACACTCCAACGCCTCCGCAGAGGCCACAGTCTGTCGCAAGACTACGACCTGCTTCAATGCCTACCACCAAAACACCACCCAAGTCCTCAACTGCTTGGTGGAAGCACCCCAGCAGGAGACCCCTCACCGAAACCTAGGCAAAATGAGCCCACATGACACCGCGCCCGTCCTCCCTACGCCTTCGCACTCAGCTGTGCACTTTCGCTATGCTCGACGGCCAGTTCTCCACCAAGAATGGCCCTCCCCAGTCGAATTGTCCCTGGAATGATCTCCTACATGGTTATGCTGGCACGGGAAGCCCTGGTTCATCTTGCGGCGAGGCACACAGCGAGCGTCCCATTTGCCAGCCCAAGGCAATGCTGCTGCACGCTTTGCGAGGCAACTTCTCGCTCGGGCAATGCTTGAGAGATCCCTCGTGCTGCCCGGCAGATCGATGGTTGCATGGTTTGTGAACAAGCTTGCCTCTCCCTTCCTGTTCGAGCAGCAACAGTCCGGAGAGAAGCAGTGCTTCCTTCATCCCCTTGAACCCTTGGGACAACCTACTGGCTGCAGCATCTGGGGAATCCGGAAGCCTACCTTCCACACAAGCGGTGCCTCCCTCACGTCAGTGCCATCCATCCAACTCGAAGCCTCGTACCATCCATCATCCCTGACGCACCGTGGGAAGGTCTCGCTCTCCCTTCCCTGTCCACCTTGGTCTAGCCTGTTACATACTCCCTCTTCCCTTTACTTGCTGGTCTCAGGTACCTTCTTTTCTTCTTTCTCTTCTTTCTCCTTCAAGGCGGGCCTTTCCACCATCTTCATTTCTTGTTGATACGTCTTCCTCGAAGCGTTTTCTTTTCTAAACATCCTTTTACTTGCCTCGTCGAGGTATCCGTTCCTTTACTTTCATTCACGTACATGTTCTCGGTGAACGTTTCCCTATTAATGGCAAATGGGAGACACCTACATGCTTGATGAGGCTTCGTCTTCACGAATGTTGAAAGACAACGCCATTGTAGTTCTCGTCTGGTACGAATAGGATGCTGTCAGGAGAGGGCATGGCACCATTAGCGGATAGGCGGCGGCAAGCCGAGTTGAGGCCACTGCCGGGATTGTCTGCTTCTCTTGTTCGACGAAAAGACGATAGCGATGACGATGACGATGACAACAGCAGCTCCCGAAAAGGAAAGGGGCGATTCAACAATAAAAGCCGCGGAGACGGCAACGATAGTGGTGATGGAAACGGCAGTGGAAAGGGAAGAGGAGGAGGAAATGGCGGAGGAGGTGGAGGGAAAGGAGACGGCGGCGGTGGAGATGGCAAGGGAAGAGGCAAGAGCAACAACAAGAATAATGATGACTCTGGAAATGGCCGAAGCAAGAACAACGACGATGATACTGACGATGACGACGACAACAAGACGAAATCGGGAAACAATTCGTCTGCACTACCACCACCAGCTGTGGTAGTTAATCCTCAACTCTCAACACCACCCCCAGCAGCGTTACCTCCAGCGACAACCAGTGTTCCGCCACCGGCAGATCCTCAGACGGTCACGGTTGAGCCTGCTACCGTCACAATGTCGCCAACTACCGTTGTTGTCATGTCAACGGTGTTTCCCGACGCGTCGACGCCAATTGTAAGTCGAATCATATATCAGAAGGATTAGTGAGGTGCTGACCGATTTCCAGGCCCAGAATCCCGCCGTGACAAGCCTCGTCTCCGTTCAATCGACTGGACTCCCGACGGACCCGGTCAACTCACAGCCTAGGAAAGGTGTTGATGAACCGGAAGAGCTTTCTCCAACGCCTGTTTTCTCCATAACCGAGTCATCTACGACAATCTTCCCAACTGCCCTCGCCAATACAACACCGACTGCCCCGGCGGACAACAGTGGAGACGGCAATAAGCATGGAGATGGGGGTGAGAGACACAGAAATAAAGATGGCAATGGTAATAACGACAATAACGGCGACAAGAATGGTGGGATGTCACAGACAGCAGAGCACTTACTCATATCTGCTGGGTCCATTGGTAAGCAGGTCTTCGATGCGGTATCACAGTAGCGAAGCTGACTTTGCGAAATAGGAGCATTCATCCTGGTGTGTTTCATCACATGGATCGTTTGGAGGACGATGAAGAAGTCAAAGAAGAGAATTGCCGCAAATGGTGGCAATCCTTATACGCGTACCGATAGATTCTTGAACAAGGTTCCCTGGATTGCAAGACGACGGCAAACGCAATGGGACAGTCTGGGTGACAACGGTTCCATTGACCTGCGAGGAGCACCGCCTAGCTATAGAGAGAAGAGGCAGCCGGCAACTCTACAAGCTCAAGAGTACTATGCATCCGCACCTGAAAAGCCTCTGCCGCAAGCACAATCTCAGATGGCTTTCTTACCTGAAATTGCACCAGGACAGACCCTTCTCAACCGGTCACTCACAGCAAACACTGGATACTCTCACCAAGCAGGGGAATCTTTCAGTTCAATCAACGCGGCGCAGTTTATGGGCACTATGCAAACAGATCCAAATCTGACAATTCGCTCCCGCATGCCTGACGCTTTCTACAACCAATCAGAACTAGCGCGGCAACCATCAGATGCCTATGACCCAGCAAGAAGACAGGTCAACAGAGCATCAGAACTATCCTCTCTCTCCTCAGGCTTCGGTGATGGAGACATCATCATACCTGAGACATATATTCGACCTCCCCAGCCTGCTTCCCAGGCACTAAGGCAGTCAAACAACTATGTCGGCCGCTTCAGCTGGATGAGCCGCAAGAGTTCGGGCAACGGCACTAACCGCGATACTGTTTATACACAGAGCAGCGAGGACTCTCCGCCTCGTTTCAGAAGCGTGAACTCGTGGGTAAACCAGCAGACCGGACGCGTACGACGAGCAGAACAGAGAGCGGATGAAGAGATTCCCCCAGTGCCAGATATGCCGATACCCGGTGTGCACAATCCTCCTCCGGAGCCGGAAATGACAATGATGATGGACGACGGGGAGACTCCAAGGCGGCCAGGGACGTGAAATATTTCTTGGTCAACTTAACTTACACACTATATGGCTTGACAACGTCAGACCATCGAGTCCTGGCGCGAATATGTCCAAAAATTGTCAGCGGAGGTAATATCAGATACCACAGGACCTTCGCTTGGTTCTTTTCTCAAACTATGTATATATCAACCCCTTATGCCCTGTCAGAGTTTCTCTTGCAAGCCTGGCGCTTGGGAGCAGCCGCAGGGCAACTGGGCCCTATTCTATCATCCTTCTCCACAGGATGGGTGGACGAGGCGTGCTTGCAAAAGGTAGCATCGCACGGTGTCTTAGGTGGGAGTATATAAATGAAAATAATACTATGATTACTTATCACATGGACGGCTTTTACGTGAAGAAAAGGCACTCTATGCGAGCAAAGGCTGAATGTACAAATGAGTTCAGTGGTGGTGTTATTCTTTGCTGTTTAGGTACTTCTGGCGACAATCTTCCACCAAGCTCCCAATCGAATATTTCCAGTCATTCATAGTGACTATTACTTAATCCATCCCATATGAGGAACGAGGGTCGTAATCGCCATACTGACGCCTTTCTCTTGCTGGGGGCTCGCGATGGCTACGGTATCCATACTCCGCAGCGTCAGAGTCTTGACTACCTGCAGGACCTTGATCGTCAAAATCGTAACCTGAGCTTCTGGGTCGCCTGGCACTGTGCTCTACAGGAAGAGAGGCCTGAGATGAGTTGTATGAAGATGTTGGTGTCGGCTGTTGTGCAACTGGTGTAGGTGTGAACGAGCGCGAATCTGGTGACCGTCTGCTGTATTCCTGCTGTATGGGAGGTTGTCCGCGAGGAGGTGTCGGAGACACATGCCGTCGCTGGTGATGATGGTACGGCGGCTGGTGGTGTTGAGGGTTGGCGGGAGGAGCGCGGTGCGGTCGTGAGTCGTACCCAGGGTAATGATCGCCCCTATAGCTGTTATGGCCATCATGCCGGCGTCTGGGTGAATAGTCCCTGCCACGCTCCTCTCTTTTCAGGGCAAGCTCTTGGTCTGTTCCACCAAACATATCATGTCTATATCTGTCATACTCAACAGAGACATCTGCAATGTTCTGAAAGTGCTCCCTGCCTATGTAAGGCTTCTGTCCAGTGGGCTTGATATGATGCTGGTAATGGGCCAATGACTGCGCCATTTGGAAAGCATTTCGGATCTGCCTGCCGTTCCATCGCGTATCAGGATTGTATTCGAAATGGTCTATGGCAAATGCTTCAATCTCTTCATTCCTGACTTCGAACTCCTCTTCGTCATTGATAGCGGCCCGCTCCTTCTCGATCATACTGAGACGATTCAGGTTGAGCTTGAAGATGGCAATTGTTTCTTTCATGCCTAGACTTCGATAGTGCAGGCTGATATGCACACGAGATTTCACAGCTTCATCCAAAGTTCCTGCTCGATTAGTAGTGAGAAACAGTATGCCTCCATAATACTCCAAGGTTCTCAAAAAGACTGGGAATAACCTCGTTAGCGTTTGCATATCAACACATCAGGTTACGACATACTCGAAACGAGAGCATTCCTTTGCAGGTTATCATCCT
This sequence comes from Phaeoacremonium minimum UCRPA7, assembly GCF_000392275.1. NCBI lineage: Eukaryota > Fungi > Ascomycota > Sordariomycetes > Togniniales > Togniniaceae > Phaeoacremonium > Phaeoacremonium minimum. Next base: position 35,628 of record NW_006921036.1, read on the forward strand.
TCTTCTCTCTGTGCGAGAGGAAGATCTCAGCTTCATCGAGCAACAACATGCAATCCCACAAATTGGCTAACCGAAAGATCTCTGATAAGTTCTCTTCAACGTCCTCAGGTTCGATTCCAAGATCACCACACGTGATAGGAAAGAGAGGCTTGTTATAGACGTATGATAGAGCTTCAGCTGTGGCCGTCTTGCCCACGCCGGGAGCGCCGTGAAGCAGTATCACAAGCCCCTTTCCCTTACCTCGGATGAAGTCCTGGTCCGAGAGCTCGCGGTTCGTGTCAGCCGCTTTCTTTTGCAACTTCTTCTTCTCAAAGTGCTCAAATACAATAGACTGTATCATCTCTTTGTGCTTCTCCTCAATCTTCAAGTTGTCAAACGGTCTCTCCAGTGGCTTGATCGGCTTAAGGCACTTGATGTCTGCATTGACGAATTTTCGCTCCCTGAGGGCATACACGAATAGTCGTGAGGGAAGAAGCGCGAGATCTTCATCCGATAGATCCTGTTTAACTACTTCTTGCTTGGTATCATCGTGATCTCGCCGGTCATCCTGCTCCACTATGAACTCGTCTGTTGCAGCAAAAGCGTTCCACTCGAGACGATAGACATCATCTACCGAGACAACCACCTCTTCTATTTTGGTAATAGGTTCGTATCTGTCCTTACCAGACCATTGGATAACGGCAAACGAGTCAATTAAGTTCACAGGTCTATATTGACCGGGCACGAACTTCGGGAAGTTCGGTTTCCACCAGGGATTGGCCTGGTATGCTTCTTGAAAATCGATGACCACGTCACTATCGATGTGTTGCGGGAATCTGATAGAATTTCCTGAACCATCTTCAATATCATCTCCTGCAGGGTCAATGGTCAACGTCCACCCGTTGTGCGCTAGAGCGCGATCTTTCTTAGAGATGAACTCTGTGAATCGTTGGCCACGCTCCTTGAGGTCTTTAAGGATCTTCTCGCTATCCTTTGCAAACCTGATCGGATATATAGGAAGCTTGGTGATGTCTTTCTCGCCTTCATACGGCTCTATGTCGAAGAGATGCGGTACGCCACCGTATGATTTACCATCGTAGTCGATATAGTAGCAGGCTACACGAGTGTCCCCAGGCTCAAAGTCGGCATCTCGACGCAGCTTGGCATCGTTGGTCTCCAGATCTTCAACAATCCAATATGGAATATCTTGCCACGTGAAGTAGATTCTGAAAAGTCTGGGGGCGTTTTGGGGAGCACGAGGACCGTCCGAGCCAGGTTGAGCCACGTCCGTTCCAGCGTCGGTTCGCTGATAAACCAGCTCCCCGACCCGGAACAAGGACCAAATATCATCGAAACGAATTTTGGCAGGGTGGTCATAGTCAGCTTTGTCGAAGGCGTGGTATAATGTAAGTAATCGACTCCTAGCAAAATCCATGTAACACCTCATATCTTCGTAACCTTTCTTGCTATCCATAGCGTCTCTCAGTATTTCCTCATAATCAGTAGTCAACGGCTTCTCCTCGCTAACCTCTTGTGGCGTTATTGTTGCTTCTTGAGATTGGGGCAGTTCGTCTGATGGCGGAACCTCGATAGGTGCTGTAGTTGGAGGGCGATTATCATGTGGCTCTGAGCTAATGGCAACCTCATCGTCCACTGCTTTTCCTTTGTCTACTGATGCTTGGTTGCTGTTTTCGTTCTCCTCTTCAGGCTCTTTCGGCGGTTCTGCAGTACTTTCTTGCGAACCTCCAAACTTCTTCTCGAGTTCCTGAAACTCATGTTCCATCTTATCGTGGTAATGGATTAGAACCTTGAATGGCTTTAAGAAGGTGTGCGGTTTCTTAGACCATGAAAATTGTCCCGTCACCTTGGCCAAATAGGCGAGAACAATTGCTGAATTGATTCGAACACGCTCCAAGCGCTGGTCTTTGGTCTTCCCTGTCTGTGTCTGGCGGACTGGCTTCCGTGGAGTCAGCGTGTAAGGTCTCCTCTTAGCAGGTGATATGCGGTTCAATTGCTCAGCTTCCATCTCACCAGCGAGGTCGTCACTCGCAACGAGGGTCTCGATAGCATACCGAGCCTCCGGCTCCGAGTATCGATTCTTGAACTGTTCCCAGTTGCAGTCTCTTACTTCTGATTCCATTTGAAGCATTAGCTCCTCTAAATTGTCCGGCTTTGCTCTCTCAAGAGCCTCATTCTCCTCCCGCTTCTTGTTCTCCTCAATGGTGACAATACGAGATTCAATGTCCTTGATCCATGAGAACATGACTGTTCCATCAAGATGTCGTGTGTCACCGTAGCCATGTGTGGGTGCGGTGCCTGTCTCGCTCTGGATCCGACCAAGTGCTGGCGGTTGGAGACTATCTTCCTCTTCGTAGGTATGACTTCCGGCAGGCATACTATAGCGGTTGTTTCGCCCAGCGTTACGCTGATATGACGGTCCTGGCTCGTCCTCATGATCTCTGTAGACCTGTACATCCCTCTGATCCGTACCAGGCGATTCAATTGTCGGCCTGAGCTCGCTAGTATCATTATCATTGTTGGCGCTAGGCACAACGGCCAGGCCATCATCAGAGGTCATATCGACGCCTTCATCGGCTTGATCATCTTGGAGGTTTACGTGAGTTTCCACTTGTGTCTGGTCTTCATGGATCTCTTCCTGCGCTAGACTGGGCTGTACATTCGATGTACTATTGCCGGCCTCCTGTTCAAAGTTTGGGTCATCAACGTTGGACATACTGGTGAGCGGTTAAGCTTGCGACATGTACGACGTAGGAGAATCGGGATTATAGAAACGAAGTCTAGCAGGTCTCGTAGACGTGATCTGAGGGGCAAAGAAATCTGAACTAGACAGGACTAGATGTCGTTGAGCGACAGTTTATCAATTTGGAAAATCCGTGGCAAAAATGTTCCTGTGCTTGAGTATGAATGAGACATGGCAATGTCATAGAGCCTCAAGCATAGCCCGCATCTCTCCTAGCTAAAGAAAGATTGATTCGCTGCATATTGTCGGGGCAGTGAGCGAAGCGAAACGTTGTGTAGCATTGCATTTTTCGTTGATTGGGCGAGTTCTGAAGGATCATACAGCCGGCTTTTCAGCTCGCTGGGAACAAGAACGAGGGGCATGCATTGTGACATGGAGTAGAGTTGGGGGCCATTTGGAAGCATCGCCTCCTAGCAAGGCACATCCAGTGATGACACATCATATTGATTCAAAAGTAGCGGAGATATCTCAGAATGATATCGAACAACCGACCTCTCAACTCTGTTAGCAACAGGTTTGAGCGATGGATAGCTCGCTAGAAAGACAGGATCTGCCGCCAACTTTGGTCAAACGGATGAGCAATGATCGAGAGATTGTCGCTTTTGACAATTGGAGACTCACCAAGCCAGAGCACGGTGCTTTTAAATCTGCACTTGCAACTGACGCTCGATATGACAGACAGAGAGTCCGGTATGTGGCTAAAGGGGGGGAAGAGTAAGCCTTATAGTTTCAGTGAACACCTGAGCCACGAGCTGATAGCGATTAGGGAAATGCGACATGCATTGAGCAGATACATTCAAGAGAATAAACAGCAACGATTTGATTTTGACCTGGAGCGTTGCACATGGGATAATTTATTTGACCAACTTGAGAATGCTAGGACAACTTACAAAGTCAAAGCAGAAGGGAACCCCTTTCGGAGGGCGTTCCGCCATGGCGAGGCTTTATCTAGAAATTTCGGCCCATTACTGGAGGCGATACCAAATGATGATGGTATGGGAGTTTTGAGAGGCGCGCTGGCGTTATTGTTTAACGTACGCTCTTGGTTTCCACCATTATAGGATAGACTAATACCAAGATAGGCAGTCAAGAGGCGTTCGCAAGCTTGCGAGAGAATCTTCGCCTCGTTCGAATCCATTCCGGAGCTCATACTTCAAGCACAGGAGCTTCGAAGGTCATTTCCACAAGAGGATGTACTCTCTCGACGGATCGAAGATCTTTGTAGCGCTGTTGTCTACGCAATGCCTTCGCTAATCGATATTCTCCTCCGAAAAGGCGACGAACCATGTGTGTGCCCATAATGATGAGATGCCGCCATTCAAGAAATGTTGAATATATACTGATCATTTCTAGATAAGATTTATAAAGACCTCGGAAGGTCTATCTTCGGAGATGCTGTTGCCGAGGTAGAGAATGTCTTACAACCTGTCGTTGTTGCGAAAAGAAAGCTTGAACAAACTGCCACCAGCTCAGTCACCAAAAGACAAGCTGAAGACTCTAAGGTCATACGAGCAAGTCATGTAGAGCTCAGTGCAGTGCGATCAAATCAGCATGTAATTCGATCAGATATCAGACTCGTTGGCGGCCAAATACACCAGACGCACGGGAAGATGGATGATTTAAGGCGTAAAATTGAGGAGATGGACCAAGATAACAAACTCATCCTTCGGAAACTCCAGGAGGTGGAATACGGACTCGGCTGTTTGGATCCTCTTTATATGCTTGTCAATGAGATGAGGCGGTCCAGAGAGTTGCAAGGTTTGTTCAACAGTTTATGCGATACTAAGTATTGGAAACTAATAATCTGACGGATAAGCTTTCGACCGACAAGTAGCCGGACTTCTAGCATCTCCTGGCGCCGGTTATATCACGAGTATCACTCAAGATCAAATTCTCGATGCACTTTGCGACGACTCGGAACATCTTGCTGCGTCCCAAGACCGCAATTTAATTCTCCGTAAATATCATGAGTTTACGGATAAGGCTTTAGGCCAGTCCGCTTATCTCATGGCAACTCGAGAGTTCCGCGAATGGCTGGTAGGCTGGGGCTCGGACATGCTGATGGTAGATGGACATTGCGCAGAGCATAACATTGGCAAAATATCAGCCATGTCTGTTTTCTGCGCAATCCTTGTCGACACTCTGACCACCATGCCAAAGGACGTTTCTCAGGCCGAGGACACTCATATTGTGCTTTACTTTTTCTGCGGACAACACGCCTCTTATGATGGCCCACTTGCCGGCCCAGCTGGTCTGATACGAAGTCTAGTCAGTCAACTCTTCCTGGTTTGGCCAAAACGCGCACATCTCGATTTTTCCTTTATGGAGGATATCCCTGGCCTGTGGAATGATGTCCAAGACCATCGAATCGATGCTCTCTGTTGGGTGTTTCAGGAGCTGCTTTCACAACTCCCATCAGATGTGGTGGTGCACTGCATAATCGACGGCATCTCGCAGTATGAAACCAGCGCTAGGGGATGGAAGGATCAGCTGCGAGCTGTGGTGACATGCTTCGAGCGCTGTATCGTCGAAACTAACCATGATAATACCCATAGTGCCTATTTTAAGGTCATCCTTGCAAGCGCGGACAAAAGTATTGACGTCTACAATATCATTCGGCGGGAAAGACGTGTCGACCTTAGAGCCGGAAATTTCCTGCCACGTCCGTCACCCCGAGCTCTCATCACAAGCATTCAGAATGAGTTACAAAGCCAACAGGGCCCCTTCGAGTTTTCCCGGCGGCCGCCTTTATTCGCACGCAATAGAGACGGTCAGAGTGAGGCCGAGGTCCTGGTACCTGCGGCAAGATGGCATCCCTCTGATATACCGTCAGAGGAGAACGACATACTGTCAACGCCAGCAATAACAAGAAACCGGGCAAGTTCAAGATAGGAAGTATATGTCACAAGTAAGCAACGATCATCAAAAACGCATGATACTTCGTCACCGAACGAATAGTTAGTTGTATTAGAAATTGGCAAGTTGAAAACAACTAGTCTTTACAGTCAATAACATCGTCAGTGTCTAGCCCGACTGTGTTCATTTGCTCCAAATTACCAATCGATGCTCCCTCCTTTCCCCTTGTTATCCAATAATATTTTATCGATTAGCAACGATAGAAACATGTTGTCGAGATAACGTTGTAGAAAGGGATATCTCTGTTAAGCAGCGAAACTACATACACACCGCGCTCCAGCGCATCATGATCCGAAGCTTGTCGCCCGGGCCCTCCCCGTAAGCCGTGATCCATTTAACAAGTAGTCCAAGACCGAGTTGCACACATCGGAAGACGGGGTCAAAGGATCCTTATGTCGAGTTGAGGGGCAAGTTGACGCTGCAGTCAGACCACCTCAATGGTCCACCTCTGCAGTCAGCATCGAAAGCCCAAAGAAAAACGTTAGGAAGTAATAGACCAGAAGCGCCAAGTCAGCCGCCTTGTCTATCTTGCAATATCGAAAGACGGTATCGGAGAACATAGTGATGAGCACTATCATCATGATACTAGTCCCACAGCGCAAGGTCAGTAATGCTCCAGAATGTGGTTTGATATTGAAAGGATTTCTCAATCGACTTACGGCTTACGACTTCGCCCAATTGACTTGATGACACCAAGAACGCCGCGACCTCGACGGTCGTTAACCGGCGCGACACCTGCGGCATCGATAGGTACGGAATCGTCGATGAGCATCGCATGTTTTTCTTCTCTGGCGTTTGCCATGATGATAGAAATTGTGAGTCGCTAGCAGTGCCGAGTCCAGAGGCAAGAAAGCTGATGACGCTGGCCTTGATTGAGAAGTTGGTAGCATTCAGGCAGCCAGTGAATAAATGCCCGTCTCAGGGAGGTTCTTAAGAGGCTGTGCCGTAGAGATCTGACAAGCGCCCATTAATTGGACCATCTGGATTGATTTGGCACAGACTAACGTCAAGGGTTAGCCATTAAAGAAGCTTAGCCTACGGCGTGCATTAAGCTTAAGATAATGCTTGTTCAGCGCCAGGATTAGACTCATTTGAGGATTGGTTTGTCAGAAGAGTAAGCTCCCAAGCTCAATGATCGAATGGACGAGATATGACGGTCAATTTTAAATGGTATCACAAAGATATACAAATCCGCTATTTCACGATAACATCGAACAAACAAGGCACTACTTGCGGAATAATATCTTTTTAGGTTTTCAAATCCCGGACCACACCTCTTGCAATCCAATCAGCAATGGCCATGGTAGTTACCATCGGATTGACACCACTCGCGCTGGGGAATACGCTTGCATCGGCAACATATAGATCCTTTGTGCCCCAGACGCTTCCCTTCGCATCCACAACTCCGTCACCTTGGTGACTACTCATCCGACAAGTTCCCATTTGATGAGCAGAGATAAATATTGCTGTCGGGGGCGCATTGCCAACCGCACGAACATGATCTAGCCATGCCATGAAGGCCGGGTCGCTAATCCCGAGGTCTAGCTCCTCCATCGCCTTATCGGATCTTGTCACTTGCTCATTGATACTAGAGGTTGGCGTGGAAGCGTCCTTGCGGATGAAAGGCTCCACGCCCGGTAGGAAGGCGCGGATTTCTACGGCTCCTGTGATGTAGAGAAGCTTGCAGAGCCCTATTACACCTTCAAGAGAATGTGCACGGTCGAACGCCGATGGAGTGTAATCGAGAATTGGCCGCTCGCCCTTGGGGTCTAGGTGGACGCTGCCAGAATCGCGGTCGCGGGTCAGTGAGATGAAGGCGTCAAAATGGCGGTAACGCATTGCGGAGAGCTTGAAGTCAAGACCACTGGGACATGGGAAGTTGGCGAGGACTGCATACGGCTAAATATCACCGCGGTCAGTACTCAATTCGCGACAGAGTCTAGGAGAAGATTACTCACAACCATGCAGGTAGCTTCAAGCTTCGTACCATGTCCATGGCCATCGATATTCTCGAAGCTGGAGCAGTAACTTGTGATAATACCCCCTAGGAGGGTGTTAGATTTGAAAAGTCCCGCATGCTGAAACCGCAGAACGTGTACTTGCCTTCCCATGGTCTGACGTCCTCCTTGTAGAACCCTCCGGCAAAGTTACAAGGATGGAGATGTAGATTTCTTCCAATGTGACGATTCTAGTTTTTGTTAGTCTTGAGATGCAACACTGCTTGGTAATAGGGCATTTACCTTCAAACCGCTCTTCAGCAGGACTATTGGTGACCAGAGAGAGCCACATGCCACAATGACCTTCTTCGCCTTTATCGTAACATGTCTACGGGTACGTTGGTCTAGGGAACCACTAACGCTACCATTCCCATCTCTTGACGTCCATTTACCGACAACTCCAGTGGCTTTCCTAGACTTGTCAAAGAGGACCTTGTCAACCTGAAAGCCCTCCAGAAACTCGGCACCAGCTCTCGCCGCCGCAGGTAACCAGCTCACTGCCGGTCCTTGTTTGTCCGAACTGCCGCAGCCCAGATGGCAATGGCCGCAGTAATGCTCGCTACCGCCACTGTTCTGCGGCAGCGGTTTGGCATGCCAGCCCAGCTTCTTCGAGCCATCCAGCACTACCTGGCCCCTGTGGCTTTGCCGGACGTTATCGTCTCGGACGCCCATGAACTCGCAGACGCGGTCGAGCGAGTCCTGGAACGCCTGCGTCGCAAAGAACGACAGGCCCTTCTCCTCGGCCCACTCCCTCCGCACGTAGCCCTGTGTCTGTAGACTCACACTCCAGTTGACGGTGCCGCCGCCGCCCCAGGTCGAGCCCGCCACGGCGACGATGCTGCTGTCCGCCGAGTTAACGAAGCCCTGGTTCTCGTACAGATAACGCGCGCCGGCCTCCTGCGGCATTGGTAGCGCCGTTGGTGGGAAGTAGTACCCCTTGTCTACCACGAGCACGCGGTGGCCCGCCTCGGCAAGCACCTTTGCGCACACGGCACCACCGCATCCGGAACCCACGATGACGATGTCGGTCTCGAGCTCCACTGCTTCTGGGCTCGCGCTTCCTGGGAACTGGAGGAAGGAGTACTCGAAGTGTGGACCAGCCTTCCATCCCACGGGCACATCTGGATATCCGCTCACCTGGCGGAAGATTGGCGCGGTTTGTATCCAGCCTAGCTGAGCAATGGTGCTCACTGATTTGGCGAGGACGCGGATCTTGGAGAACCACGATGTACGCCAGCCCTGGAGGATGGACTCTCGAACATGAGCAGGTTGCTGGTGAAATGGAACGCAGTGTCCTGTGAGGATGAAGGCACCGGCCTTTGTTCTACGAGCTCATTTGTCAGTCCATGCAATCACACAGATTCATGATTTTGGTACGTACGACAGCAAGGATAAGACTCCGCCCAGTTCCTGTCTCATCTTGTCACTGACTGTACTCAATGTTCTTATAGCATGGTGTCGAAACGCGGGAAGATCCGACGGCTTGTCTTTGAGGAATGCTTGGAATGACTCCAGATCTGGAGGTTCAACCATAGTGTCCTGTATCTTCTTGAAATTGCTTTGAAAGCGGCCATCCGGGATGCTGATTTGGTTGAACTTGTCGGTCATCGCGGAGTGCGATACAATAGACGGGATGGCCGCGTCCATCAGGGCCATGAGCACTTCCCATTGCGTCTCATTGTAAAAGCCATCGGAGGGCGGGTCTTGCAAGGCAGGAGGCTTTGGAAAGGATGCCACCTCTACGGAACCCATATTGAATGTTGACTTGCCAGCAGACTAGTGCATGCTATGAGACAAATTCGGGTCAGAGGTATTATAGATATGAGGTTATGGCCAAGTGTCCGCCGAGCGGCACATGCATCAGTTTTATGAGGTTGCGGCCGCCGCCGCAGCGGGGAACTCTAGAAGCTATACTTTTTATGACAACAATGCTCGGCGTGGAGTTGAGCTGTTCCTGATGAACTACTTGGAAGACTATGATGGCGCCATGATCGGCAGTTATACCCCCGCATCTAAACTAACACTAGGTGCACACCAACATGAACTCTGGGGTATTGGGGTTGGCTTGGATTCATGATGTTCTACATCCGAGCTTCATGTGCCTCACGGAAGAGACCCGAAAGTCGATGTTGCGGACGCGGGATGATTCCGGGGCTGCCGGCCTATCGATTTAGCTGCGTCCGCTCTCCCAGATCTGGCAAGGTCTTAGATACCCCCGGCGCAGTCAACGCCTATTGAATATGTAGTAAGAATCTAAACCAAGGAAGGCCATACATAGCCTCCACGCTTTACCAGAGGCGATATGAAATTACTCACATTATGTCAAGTTAGACATAGAATTTTGTCTTACACGGCATTGGCTACTGGGTTTTGAGTCTACTGCAAAGGAGGGAATTTCTGCGAGTAGGATGCAGCATAACTGCTGTGTTGTGCGGGGAACGGGCAACACGATTGATTAGAGAGTAATATAGAGCAAGATGGTGTGGAAGGTGCGGAATGCATCCCCTGTGGACCTCGGTATTCGATCCTTCCTTCCCCAGATTCGAAGATGCTGGGCGTCAGCACATGATAAGCATCTGACAGAGCCTCTTCGATTTGGCAAGACCTGAAGTCCGACATCGAGAAGCAAAGACATCACCACCTCTCCCGACTACCATTCATCCTCTTCACTTCACTGCAACGAATTACATCGCATTGACTGCGCGAGAACCAGTTTGCTGCTACTCGGCCCCTCACAGCGAATAGCCTGTTGTAACGGAGGAGAGTAGTATTCCCTTCCTATTCTGAGCTTCCTAGGAGAGCTCTTCAGATGTCACCATCAGATCACACTGGGGCATGCAGTATATGAGAGGCTCCAGTAAAGGAGCTCAGGCTGCATGTCTTACAACCCAAGGTGTCCAACTTCACCTTTGGTCGGGAATAAATTTCCTGGCATTGTGGAACGACCGAGACGAGTTCTACTAGGCTCTTATACCGTTCTTTACTTCAGCCACACACCCACGTTGCGGCTGTGACCCGTCTGGCGTCAAGCCCCCAACACTTTTGGAGATGCGACGAAGCCTTGTATTATCCGTCGCATACCAGGTGCACAAAGGGGCATCTTCGTGTTCGCAAACCTCACGAAAATGGGCCAGATTAGGCAAGTGAATACACCGCAAACTTTTGACATGTGACGACCCACACAATATCGCGGATCCCAGCTTCGAGCCTCGGAAATCTGAGTGTATCAGGCAAATCTGAGCGGGAGGCCGAATTTGTTGAGAAAAAGGGTCCTGCGGGGCAGCAGGTCATATACGTACTGCGTAGTACGTCCAGCGAAGCGTGCTGCCGTAGGGCGGGACTGGCCCAGCCTTGGCAAGGACCCAGACCTGGGGTTCGAATGCTTCGGAGCGAAATTCGCTACGAGATTTCACGGTTCGATGGAGGGGTTAAGAGTGCGTTTCAATGAAAAGTCAAATGTCCTTTTGGCACCTAATTCGAGGTTTACGAGGTTCATCAGCCTTGCATTCGCATATCCAGACTAATCAGCCCTGCTAGCTAATCCATAATTAGATGAGGTCTGGCTAGACTTCATTTTAATTCCCCATCAGGCCAATCTCATGAGAACTCCATCGACATGAAGATTCGGGCACCGCGGGGCGCGGCATGTGCCACGGTCGGACGGCACTTACACGCTGAGACTAGGGGCCGATCTGGGTCTCAGCCTTCATTGGTCTCCCGCTGAGCGGCACTCCCAACAAAACATCAGACTTCAGTCCGACCCTACCGGTGGCCGTGAATCGACATTGAACATCTGCAGAAACATTGGGAATGACGCCACACCCCGGGAATGAACGTCTTGTGAATGGCATCGGTCTGCCATAGGCTACACACATGCAGTCAGATCTTACTTGGTGCTACCTTCTGTCACAGGCAAGATAAGGGACATGTTGTTCGAGAAGACGCAGATACAGTACTCATCATCACGCAAAGACGAGGTGGTCTGCATCCTGCGTCGTGTCAAGCTTTGATAGAGCACCAGTGGGTGTATCACTCCGGTGGTCCAGGCCAACCGCAGCAGACTACCAGAAGCCGAACTGTGCTGCCCGAACAGGATGGGGTGCAGGGCCAAGGTAGGAATATACAGCGAGGTAGGAGTCGAGTTACTACGTGTGCCATAGACCGGTGATTGCGCTCGGAATGTCAACATGCACGGCTTGACGTGATGGAGCTGTTTTTCCATCCAGGAGCCCGCTGGGGCCTGCCCACCCGCATTGATGGTCGATTGACGGTCCTGTCATGGCCGGGAGCTTCCTTCATATCCGGTCGTTCTATTAATGCCCGCTCAAGCCGGGTCATCAGTCTCTCCAAAGTCTTGGAACCTGTTTCTTAAGTGTTCGTCATCGATTTTCCTGTGCTCGTCGTCCGCTCTTCTTGTCCCTCACATTGTCCTGAGAGATACGAGGGCCAATACTTTCCTTACCCTCCTCGCCATTTCCTCTTTCATATCTTTTTCTAGCAGCCTTCCCCCAATATACAATATACCGCCGAGGCTGTTTCGAGACCCTTCCCGAGCGGGTAGCCAGTCGCGTGTGAAGCCTTTGACGTTAGCTCCTGGGCTTGCTTGGGCTCCGTAGTCGCCTCGGCAGGCCGTTCGAAACCGCCCCAAATTTTGTTGAGGGCTTCTGCGTCACCGTTGAAGCTACTTTCTTAAAAGTAGCTTTTTGCGCGTGCGCCCCTTCCAAATTCTTTCTCGAGGTCCTCCAGGCTGTTTCCCGGCTTCAATTCATCCATCACGCGTTCCGCCATTGTTTCTTCGTGCACACATATCACAATGGCGTCCGATTTCCCCGTTTTTGGCAGCCTGCCATCGCCGTCGCTGTTCACCTTCCCTCCGGGCGCCAATCCTGCGTTCATCCCCCCGCCGGCGCCGAACACTGCACCTTCCGCCCCGCCGTTCCTCATCCCGGACCACATCTACCAGGCCGCCCTCGACCCGAAGGTGCCCATAACAATCGCGGCGCTGTACGCCATCACCGCAAAGGCGCTGAACAAGTACAACACGTCCACCGGCAAGAAGCCCTGGCCTATTAGCAAGACCCGCCCTTTTTTCGCGTTTGTCGTCCTTCACAATGTCTTCCTGGCCGTATACTCAGCGTGGACCTTCGTGGGCATGTTCGGCACACTGCGCCGGAGCATGGTAAACCCGCTGGGACCGGACGGTCTGGCTGGATTCGTCGACAGCGCGTGCAAGCTCAATGGACCGGGCGGGCTCGGCCAGGCTGCCGACTACGACGAGAACAGCGGTGCGTGGACGAGCTTGTCGAGCGTTGTCTCCCTGGGTGCAGACGGGCTGCCGAGTCGCAATGATATGGGACGGATCTGGAACGAGGGCCTCGCGTTCTACGGCTGGATTTTCTATCTTAGCAAGTTCTACGAGGTGCTGGACACATTCATCATCCTGGCCAAGGGCAAGCTCAGCTCGACACTGCAGACGTACCACCACGCCGGTGCAATGATGTGCATGTGGGCTGGCATGCGATACATGTCCGCCCCGATCTGGATGTTTGTGTTTGTCAATTCCGGCATTCATGCGATGATGGTAAACTCCTACCCTTGATTAGCTGTCTCCCAGCAGCTACCCAGGCATAAGCACAAGGAAACTAACTCCTCATGACAGTACACATACTACACCCTGACGGCTTTCAACATCCGTGTGCCGATACTGGTCAAGCGCACTCTGACCTCCCTGCAAATCACCCAATTCCTCGTCGGCGCATCATATGCCATGGCACACTCGTTTGTCAGCTACACCGTCCCGGTCGTCGTGAGCGTCAACCAAGCATCAACAGGCTCCGCTGCCACCACTGACGCAGCTCCCTCCGGCGGACTCCTCGACGGGCTAAAGGGGCTCGTCTTCGGCGCCGGCGCCGTGGGCCATCCAACCGCCGGAGGATCGTCGTCTGACGCACACAGCATCACCACCACCTACGGCCAGCGCGTACTGCCCTGCATCACGACCACGGGCCAGACGTTCGCCATCTGGCTAAACGTGCTGTATCTCGCGCCGTTGACGTACCTGTTCGTCAGCTTCTTCATCGCCAGCTACCTGAAGCGCGCAAGCGCCGAGTCCAAGCGCGCCCGCAGCGGCAAGGGCAGCGCAAAGGCGCGGCGGCCCAGCAGCCACCTGCACGTCGCGGAGGAGGCCGGCTGGGACGCGGCCACGGGCATCAGGCGCGAGGTGTACGGCGAGACCGAGACGGTCGTCGCGGTGGCCAACGGGAAGAAGACGGTCAGCCGGCATTAGGTTCGGGGTGATTAGACGAACGGCGATGCCGCTGGTCTCTGGTGTCTAGGGTATGGATGGCGAAGATACGAATCCGGGAGACATCGTCCCAAAAAGGGGACTTGAAATGCAAACGCGTAGTGTGCACAGCACGGCTATAGAGAGGCACGGAAACGGCTCAGAAAGAAGGCGGGCTGACGCTCCTTGCACGTCCCAAAATGGATGGTTCCTTACACTGTGTTTTTTCTTGTGAGCATTTTGAGCATTTGGCGTGCACTTTCACCTGGCTTTTGGTAGTTTAGATGGGCGAGTCGGACCCGAACGTTTTGACGCAAAGTTCGTCAAAGCAAAATGTATATAGTAACGGCTGACTCCGTGGGCGTCGCCTGTACATGATGAATAGAGAAATAAGAAACTTTCCTTAACAGAGGCTCAATTCTCAGCCTTACGAGGCCCCTGTCTGGTTGTCTGTCGTATTGGCATGTGAGAGACGCTGATGTAAGAAGTGCGTCGAGTGAGACTTTTGTCTCGACGAACGTGCTGTCATCTGGTACGTATTGCGTGTGACAAGGCCATGGTAATTGGTTGCAGTTTAAGAAGGAACACATGGACGGTGCGTGCATCACGGTACAGCGTGCTGCAAGTCATATGGTAAATCTTCAGCAACCTTGCTCTCGTCATTCTGGCCTAAAGGTATCTAGCGACGTAAGGTACAATGATGACTGTACATTCATCCATCCTTCTTTCTTCGTCAGGGCCATCAATAATTTAGAACCTGGTCCCGGGTCCGCCAACCTCGGGTTACTGCATTTGATAAGAGGACTCCATCCATCCTTGCGGGCAACCCACCATCCAGTGCGGCCATTTAATGCCTGGGATAAGCAGGTCGGTTGTCGTTGGGGAAGGGGGGAGGGGAAATAGACCCAGAGCCCAGATTCCGAGCTTGTACCGTACATCACAGCTCCATAAAATCGTCCCGCCCTCGTGGCAATTAGTAAATTAGAACAGAAAAAAAAAGTCCGACCACTCCTCTCCTAGTCTTTAGCAAACGCCTGGCCAAAGGGAAAAAGCAGGATGAACCAGAGATTCCACCGCCAGCCTGGAAATTCAATAACTTAAACCGGGAACACCGACGCTGCCCATAAAGCAAAGCAAGGTAAAGCAGGAAAACAGAGAGATAGGGTACTCCTCAGACCGAGGGATCCGTTCGGATTTCGGGTCTGGGTTGGTTGAACGCTGACATTCTAGTTCGGAGGGGTTGGCCGCGGATCGGCTATTGTCGGTGGAGCTGACATCGCCCGCCACACAGAGCTGATTTTCCAAGCCATCCTAGGTGTGGTGATGATGAGGTGGATGTTGTAGGTGGGTGTATGCCAGGTGCGTGCCAGGCATAACAACAAACGTATAGTCGTGTGCGTGTGAGGCAGAACGTATTCTGGGTGTTGGACAAGTGGTGTCCAGGTCGGCGGAGCTGTCGGGTGGAAAGCAGAATCGTGTTGAATAGACGCATTGGTCTATCCGGGAATCTCTGGTCTATCTATATCTTCAATTCTATCCCGTCTTGTGTATTCGCTTCGTTCTGGCCGTATCGTCATAAAATCATCTCGGGATAGCCTTGTCATTGACAGGGCGCCCGGAGTAGTAATCTCGTGCTCTGTCGGCGGAGATTTGCGTCCGACAGTAGTTGATGGGCAGGAAAAGCCATCTGTCATACGTAAATCTTTGGTTGAGAGTCGTGGTTGAGCGATTTCGTCGTAATACTCTCAAAATGTGCTCCAATTCCAATCTCGGGGTACACTCAGGGCAGCATCTGGCACTTTCGGCGCACCGTTCTTCCCGCAGGCGGTCGGGGAGGCGACAATTGGGCTGGTGGGTGTCGTCGCACTGCCGTGACCGTTCTGAGTAGACGTATCGCTAGACGCCTGACTGTTGGTGCGACTGCGCCAGGTCTTGAATTCGGCGTAGCAATGGGCACACGCTCGGCTCGGTGTCCCTCGTGGGTTGTAGTTTGCGTGCTCGTCGAGGGGAATCTCATACGAAGAGTGCCAGTCGCAGAAGATATTGCCGCAGCGCCGACAATGGTGGCGGCGGATGAAGTAGCTGAAGTAACGCTTGCATGTCGGCTCGTCGCAGACAGTGGCTTCTTGGTCGGGCTGTTGCAGACAATTGAATTAGTCCTGGATTCTTCAATGACAACGTCGGGAAAATGAAGTGCAACACATGGTTATGGTGTCTGAGACAATTAGGGATGCTTGCACCGTGCGTACCTTCCAGTGATCCCGCTTCGGTAGCGCATTGACCTTGGGGAATAAGTCGAGATTCCAATCACCACCCATGCACTTGCCACTATCGCCAGTAGATCGTCGGCTCAAGCGTCCCAGTGCGCTCAGTCCAGCCAGGCTTATGAAGCTATTGCTGGATCGCAATGCCTTATCGTCGTCGTCTTCGGTCTCTGCCGACGGGGACTGCTTCGCGGTCGATGACTTGGAGGGAAACTCGGTCGGTCGTAGGACGGCGGGCATGTACATTGGACGTAGCTGCCGAGTGTGATAGGCCTTGGGAGAGGTTGGCGAAGTGCTATTCGAGGTACTCAGAGGTGAGATCTGAGGGTTGTTGTAGGCATGATGTGGCTGGTAGGCAGGTGGCAGCGAGGGTGCGGCCGCCTGATAGAAGGGAGTTGTGTGCTGGTCAGGCAGACGAGGCATTACTAGGTCAGCCATGGCCATTGTCGCGGCAGGTCCGCGATCCTGTTATCGCAGATCGTGAGATCCACGAGTTGTGGTGAAGTAGGAGCGAGACTCGAGGGTTCAGGTTGGGGGGGGAGGGTGGCAGCAGTGGGGGTTCGCCCAGGGGCGTGGGTCTCTCCAGTCTGCTTTTGCGACCGAGTCGCGCGACAACCGACGTCGGGATCAAAAACACAGGGTACAGCCTGTGATAAGACAATTTCGAGCAGCAACCAAGCTGCCGGGTTCGAGGGGCCGCCAAATAGGTATTGAATAAAAAACAAAAAGATGAAGCAACTCTCTGCGACAGGTTTCACCGCTAGCAGTTCATGCTAGGAGGAAGAATACGGTGTAAGGTTCTGGGTCGTAGATAACGCGGCGAGAGGCGTAGATAACTAACTGGGTGGCTCAGGTTGGCTCGCCCGCTGGGTGCTGGGTGCTGGGTGCTGGGTGTAGGATGTTGCTGCGTAAAGCGGAAATAGATAGCGGCAATTCGTTGGCGGGAGGGCCGTGGGACCAGACATGGGCTAGCCAGTACCTAAGGTAGGTAGGTAGGCGACAGGCGAGTAAGAGCGGCGGGACTCGGCAACTTGGACGACGCCACAACGGAAGCCACCGTGTCAAGGGACGATAAGCACGGCAAAGTTGCAGGCTGCAGTATCTGGATCTTGGTGACCGAATTGTGTATGGATGGTGCAGGTAGACTGGGTTGGAGAGAGTTTTAAGAGGTCGCCTGAGAAATGCGAAGCGGTGGTGGTAGACTGGTTGGTATAAGCGGCCCAACACCTCCAAGATGGATGGATGGATGGATGCGATCGGAGATGGCCAGTAAGAACCAGGTCGCACTAATACACCGGAACACTTGCCCGCCACCTGTTTCGTCCTCTGATCGCTTCTTTGCAGGGGTTGCAGCAATATGGCTGACAGTTGATCCTTCCTCTCTTCCCTTCACCTCGCGAGGTCTTGCAGCTGGGGGGTGGCAGCGACGATGTCTTATTTGGCGGGCAATCTGGGGGTTAACAGTCGACCGTCTACTATTGATTGTTTCTTGCGGTGAAGGTGCCATCGCCGTCCCAAGGCTAAAGACAAGAAGCTACCTTCGAGGCCTGGTTCAACTCGACTTACACGGCCGCCAATTATGGGACCCAAGGTCTAGAGTCTCCAGACACCTGCGAGTAAGTCGCCTCGAGTCGCCCTAATTACAGAAGGCCGGCTCGCGGCCAACCCAACCCGAGAACGATCCTGGGATCGTCAGGCGATATTGTTCCGAGACCACAGGTGCGCCAAACCCTCTTCATGCCAGAGGCCTTGGTGAACTGATAAGGTCCAGCGGACGTCCTTCTAAGCTCCGGCAGCTCCTCATTTTAACGTATGTCATGATATGGCAGATATGTACCGAATTCAACAAAGTGCAACCGAGTTGAGCACAAAGCAAGTAGAGTAGTGATTCAACAACATCCTTGTGCAGTGCATCTCTTCAGGAGCTGCGCCTCTAGCATGAACACTGCCAATTTCTCCGTTGTCGGAAGAACCCCCAAATCCCAGTCTGGCGTGTTTGAAAGTCTCACGCATTACAACAGCCTGGTCCCCTGAATGCTGTTTTGGTAGGTCTTTACCTTGAAGATTCGTCACTCCTGCCCGAGGCAGACAGATCTCGAGATCTACAAGATCAGGGGCTTGCGCTTGTCGTCACAGCTTCCAGTGCCTGGTGTTAAGAACTCCGCGGTGGCAGTAGTAAAAGGCAAGGGCCTGACTCGTTGGCGGCGGGAACCAAGGGTGGTGCTGTTGATCAACTGAAATTCAGTGCTCCACCTCGTGCTGGACTTGCCAAAATGGTCGTCGGTCAAGTCCGTTTTCCCTCAGTATCCATCCTCGGCCGTGTTAGGTTGCCTTGGTTGCCACAGCACACGACCACATACCTCTTTCAGGTGTACTATTACGTACAGTGGCCGCTGGCTGACCGTGAACACGCCGAACAAAACGCAGCACAATCGCCGTGTCTGGGGAGACCATCGGGGGACGGGGACAGCCGGCTGGTCCTTTTCGGCCCACCATCGGTGCGGCCAAATCGTCACTGAAAAGTGAACTCAAAGCAGCAAAGAGGAATGGATCTCGATTGTTAGTTAGGCTTGCCGTCGCATCTTCTCCGACAACTCGTATGGGTTTATCTTTTGGAGAAAGACCATTGGTTGCAGCACGGTCCCACAAACTTTCATAGCCCAGCCGCCTTTGCAGGGTTGTAGCCGGGGATGTGAGGCTTCTCGTGTGGACAGACGAACCATAGACACCACTGTTCACGGCATTTCACGTTAAACAGAGCCTCACCGCATGGTTGTTATCAGCGACCAGATACTCTCAGTGATAACTGCCACACCTTGGGGTACGTGAGGCTGTGCGTCCGCCCCTCAACATGTCTGTTTGACTGCCATATCTTGTCTGTTGCTGTTGCTGGGCTTGCCATTTCAGCTCGTGCCTCCGGTGCATGACGGTTCGGGTATCGCTGCACAATCCCTGCAGGCTTAATATGAAGATGCACGACCTGGTTGGTTGGCGCCGATGGTCTTATCGTCGAGCTACCATTGGCTCCTGGCGCCATGCGACAGTCGGCCGTCCAATCCGATCTCTTTTGAAAAATAAAAACTGACTCTGGTGAGTTTCTCTTACGAAGTCAGGGTCCACGGCGGACTCTGGCCTAGGGAGGCAAAGGCCCGTGCGTCCGTCGACAAGCTCGGTTCTGTCTCTTTACTTCAACGCACTGAAAGTGGGCCATCGTCATGCCAGCGACTACCAACTTTGGTTTTGACGGACCGCTATGCGGAAGGGAGGACCAGCCATTGCCCAATCGAGATCGAGGTAGATAATTGAGCCGCATCTCGCGCATCCATTGGACGCCGGCGGCGATTCCTGACGACATCTGAGCTCGCCGTCTTCTCAAGACGACCTGGCTCCAGTGTCGATCAGTAGACTCAATTTTCACCGCCGCTTTATTCGCCGAGGGGATGGCCGGGTGGCAGAAGTCCTCAAAGCCTTCTTCCGACTAAAAATTGGGTAGGGCGATTGTCGTTTCGTGATATGAAGGGGGTTTCGACAAGATTTTATCTGCCAGGAAGCTTAAGTATATGTATTGTTGTCGTTGTTGAAGGAGCTACATTTCGGGCTGCCGGTTGGAATTCCTATTTTGATGCGTGCTGCTTCCCATTCTGTACCTGGTGCCTTCCTCGATTAGACCTGCTTCGCTCGTTCCTTCCCTTTTCAGCTCTTCGTGGGTTCTCATCTGCGTTTCCATCTAAAGGTAGTACGGTACTCTCCATAAGCACCTGTGATGTTAGAATAAAATTCTCATCAATTGGTCTCGACTGTGGGTGAAAGCCACACAATCATGGATGAAGCACACGTGTATTTGGGACGGGGTCAATTTCCCCTCAACACCAAGCCCTTCTTGTTCAGTATGTTAATGGCTGGTCAAATGTCTCAATTGTATTGCCATGAGTGATATATAGTGACAAAAGAAATTGGGAAGAAACATCGCAATTCGGAAATGTATGTAACACTAGAGGCTGACATTGCTTAACTCGCCATGATCAAGACCAATGTGATGAAACGGAATGTTTTCAAAGATAAAGA
This sequence comes from Phaeoacremonium minimum UCRPA7, assembly GCF_000392275.1. Classification (NCBI taxonomy): domain Eukaryota; kingdom Fungi; phylum Ascomycota; class Sordariomycetes; order Togniniales; family Togniniaceae; genus Phaeoacremonium; species Phaeoacremonium minimum. Next base: position 55,893 of record NW_006921036.1, read on the forward strand.
GGTAGTATTCCATAATGCGTGCCACTACCTATCTATGAGGGCTCAGTCTGTCTTCGTTCCCTCGACCCATCTCCCACTCTTTCCTCCTTCTTTCAACACCACCCTTAAGCCCTCAATACGCATCCCCTTGTCTACTGCCTTGCACATATCATACACTGTGAGAGCGGCCGCTGAGGCCGCCGTCAATGCTTCCATCTCGACCCCAGTCTTCCCATCACATGTGACGATTGCCGCAATCTGAATTTTGGACACCGTCGGGGCCCCATTGCCTCCATCCTCTGCATCTGCCCTCCCCCCTTTCTCAACCGGCTGAACGCCACTTTCTGGTCTGGCCTCGACACTCGGCTCAAGGTCAACACTTACGTGCGAAAGCGCAATCGGGTGGCACAGAGGGATCAGGTCAGGCGTACGCTTCGCAGCCATTATGCCTGCAATGCGTGCAACTCCCAGGACGTCACCCTTCTTCATCTGGTTCTCCTGGATGAGGCGCGGGGCGGTGGAGTCAGAGAATACAACAGTGCACACAGCCTTGGCTGTGCGAGTGGTAGGTGTCTTAGAATGTATAGATACCATGTGGGCGGCACCAGTTGCAGACACATGAGTGAGTTTCGGCTCATCATCCTCGTCCTTGCGGAGACAGCTGTTCATTGTTGAAAACAGGCGTGCTTGGTTCGAGCCGAGCGCAGACCCATAAGTTGGGAACGGCAGCCTGTAGAGCATGTGTGTCGATGTGGCACTGGCTGGGCGATTTGGCCCCCAGTTATTACGAGTATCATTCTTAAGTTGTAAGGTCGGCATCCGGTCTATCATAGCCTTAGTTGATACCATCCAATGCCTCTCTCATGAAGCGTCATAACGCAAGCCAATAATGCAACCTAGAACGCCAGCGATGCTGTGTAAAATGCTCTGCCGAATGCAGTTCTGTCTGACTCGTCCCATCATGTGACAAAAAGGGAACTACCCACCTATCAAAATCATGGGTCGGTTCTTCATGTGCTCCAGCTCCCCTATACCTGCATGCTTTTCTTTCTTCCGTTTCACCGCCATGCCAATCACATCCAGCAGCTCTTCTGAGTTCGGTGCCAGCATGAGTGGCTTGTCAGAAGTAGGGAGCGCTTGCCTCTGGTCTAGCAGTATTTGCTTCATCCTCTGGTAGGCCTCTTCGTCGATAGGCTCGTCGTCATTAGTTTTGCGAAGAATATCCCGCAGAGAGACCTCCGCGTTACCGAAAAGGCAGACCTTGAGGTTTCCGTCATTGGTGATTCGGAGGCGGTTGCAGGTTCCGCAGAAGTTATGCGTCATGCTGGTGACAAATCCAACTCGTCCAGCAAAGCCAGGGATGTGCCACGTCTTGCTCGTATCATTCTTGTGGTCTCGAACCTTTTCCAGAGTAGGATATTTCTCGCGAATGCGGTCTAACATCTCTTGGTACGTGAACATCTTGCCTTGATTCCATTTGTTGCCGTCAAAGGGCATGTACTCAATGAACCGGACCTCTACGTTCTTTTCACGGGTCATCTCCACGAAGTCGATGATCTCCCGGTCGTTGATTCCTCGCATGACGACATTATTGATCTTGAACTTGATACCAGCACCGGCCTTATTGAGATCGAAAATCCTGTTGATACTCTTCTGCACGGCATCAAAACCCTTCCGCCGCGTCATGATCTGGAATTGCCATGGGTCTAGGGTGTCCAGGCTGAGGTTGACCCCTGTCAGACCAGCTTCAACCATGCCCTCCAGCTTTCGATGGAGTGAGATGCCATTGGTGGTAATGCAAAGCTCCCGAAGGCCATGGGATCGAAGAGCTCCGATTTGTTGCATCAACGGTAGAATGTCCCGCCGAACAGTCGGCTCGCCTCCTGTCAGCCGAATCTTCGTCACACCCTGAGAGACGAAGACCGAGGAGAGTAAGACGATCTCCGGGGTAGTCAAAAGCTCCTTCGGCGGAGACAGAGGCACGCCCTCTTCGGGCATGCAGTAGACGCACCGAAGGTTACACTTCTCCGTTAGTGAGATACGGAGGTAGTCATGCTGCCGGTTGAAAGTATCGGTGAGAAAGTGGGAGAAGGGTTTGGCATTCTTGATGAGCTCTCGGCGAGCCATTGCAGCAGGAGCGGTTGATGGAGGATTGGGTAATGTTGACAGATCCTCGTGAGCCAGTCCAGTTGAAGCTACACCCCGCGACTGCCGGCTACCTGCAGCTATCACGGCTACCTGCAGCGTCCCGAACCGATGAGGCCGAGAAGGTAGCGCGCTCCGTCGTGCAGCGGACCGTAGATACATCGTGGCACTTTCAAGCTTGTTTAGCGCAGTTGTTGCAGAAACAGCTGAAAGAAGGATGGGCCTGTTGCACAATCAATTGCCATGTCTCTCAGGCATCCCGATTAGGGGTATGCAGACATCGCAGGGGCTCAAGCACTTCGATCCGATAATGTAATGCAATGCGACTAGTAAGAGCGTTTCACCATGTTGGTTGCTGGTAAAGGTTGAATCAGTGGAGTTGTAAGGAGATTCGTATGCCGTTTAACGCTCTGAATATATTCACCATGACAGAATGATGTAAAGAATTGGTTGTGATTCACTTGGCTCTCAGTCCAGACAAATGAGTAAGCAGCACCGGCCAGTGGCGGGTTGGATAGCCTACCCAAATCGCCGCCACCCCGCGGCCGAACAAGGCACTGTGACTCGGAGCTAGGCGACCTGCGGGGCTACACACTCAAGAGTCGGGGCCTAGACCAAATTAGGCAGTGGATAAACACCGTACTCGCAGAAACGCTACGACGAACAACATTAAACGCGTTGAAACCGGTGTGCTTCGACAACGCATCGCCGGATCTATTCATCCCACGCTCTTCCATCACCAAGCAAGAACAATATACTGGCAACTTCCGAGGGGAAAACATGACCAGTCATACAGAACGTGCATTCTCCGTGACGTATCAAGCATCATTATCCTCCGGCTTCTCCTTCCGGACATAAACATGCGCTTCTCAAGAAGTTTCAAGGGTAACATCGCTTATTCCAATCGGCCGAAACCTATGCGCTAAAGATCTGGATAGCCTCGCCATCGTGTCTTCCAAGCCCAGATGGGCGATACGTGGCCACGTTGCTCTCCCTGAGCATCAATGTTCGGGAAGTTGCATCTCTGGAAACTATCAATGTCATCAAGCTTCCACAGGATTTCTCTGGCCCCTTGCTTGCTATGGCATGGTCTCCGACATCCCGCTTGATCCTGGTTGCTGCAGCCGATCAAATTGTCGTGATTTCTGCGGTTGAGAGCACCTTTCGAGCAATTTTACGAAATCCTACGCCGCCAGGTGCCAAGCCTGCTTTCATTGCATTTGGCCCTACAGACACTGAAGTTTGTGTTTGCACATCTCTTGGGCTGAAGTTCACAATTTACAACCTTGTGTCTTCGAATGCCACAGAGATCAGCAACCCCAAGTTTTGGGCAGCGACAACTGCACGCAAAGGTTATTCATTCAGGGGAGACACAGGGCACTTGGCCGTAATGACACGTGTAGCTGGCAAAGATGTTGTTAGCATACACCGTCCCGTGACCAGAGAGGTCCAGAGATCCTGGTACCCGGATACAGTCGATGCCCAGGGCATCATCTGGACGCCAGATAACCGATGGCTGGCAATCTGGGATTCCGCTGGTCAGGGCCACAGGGTCCTGTTCTACACTGCTGACGGTAACCTCTTTAAAGTCTGGTCTGGGCCGCAGAATCAACCTGCCGCCGCCGCCGCCGAAGCGAAGCTTGGCGCAGGCGTAAAACTCATGCAATTCTCTCCAGTGGCCGGGCGCCTGGCCATTGCTGACTACAGCAGATGCATAAGCTTACTGAATGTGGATACTGTCAGTGAAGCCATGAGGCTTCAGCATCCGGGCGGCGGCATCGCCCCTTCAGAGACCCTACAGGTAAAGTTTGCTCTCGCATTTGTACATGATTGGCCTCCGAAGCTGCACTAACACTAGAGCCCTGTAGGTTTGGCAAGAGCATATCACAAACTCTGCAGGAGGGGCTCGTCATAGCTTCGTCAGAGCCGCTCAAACAGTCTCTCCTCCCGCCCTACCACCAGGTAACAATGCAGATACGAAAAGTGGCTGTTCTTGGTTGGCATTCGACTCGTCCTCTAATCTACTAGCTACACGGTTAGAAGAATCTCCCAGTACATTGTGGATTTGGGACCTTTCAGCCGCCGAGCTTCGAGCCGTGTTGATGTTTCATGGGAACATATCTATGGCATCATGGCATCCGTCAATCCGGGAGACCTTGTTAATTAGATGTGAGGGCGACATGTACCAGGGCATTGCTTTTGTATGGGACCCCTTGACGGAGGGACCTAAACCGCTCGACTTCACCTCACAGCTATCAATGGATCAAATGACAGGCAAATCAAAAGCCCTCTGGCTTGACTTGAGGGATGCGGAGCCTGGCGTTCTTTTCTTCTCGGACACCAAGAATTACCTTCTTGCATCGCTTGTAGATTCCGACGAAGAGGCTGTACCGTGGGAGGAGAAACAATACAGCACCTTGCATAGCGCCGCCCGCACAGAAGAGTCTTTATTGGACGTATATCAAGCAAGTAGGTCTGATCAAGGCTCTGACGGAGGAGAGTATGACGACGAAGCGAGCCGATTGGATGACACATTCCATTTCAAGAGGGATACAGGCCCTTGATATGCATGCTTGGATATATCCGAGCTTTTCCAACCCGTCTGTGCTTAAGCTCCCGTATTACAAGGGCTAGCAGGGCTCGAATCCCGGGGAAATGGTACGCCCGTTTGGGGATCTTAGCAAACAATTCGAACCAAGCAATTTCCGCACGCGTTCAGATATCGTACGACAAGTCTCACTTGCTGCAGAGTGCAGCGAAAAGGAGGACAGACTGCCACGAAAAATGACCTGTCGAGAATGGCCAGACCCTCTTGCAGTTTCGATGACCATGTCAAAACTGTAAGTGGGCATGCCCAAAGGCTCGGAAGTTGTGTTGTTGGATTGGAGCGGTATGGGGAAAAGCCAATGACCAGTGCGGGGAGAGCATATACTCAGCATATGCTAAAATAAAATATCCATCTTAGGGTATCATTGACGGCCGTACAAGTCATAATGGATCCTGGTCTTGTACTGCAATCCACTCTTCCTCTGATGAACAGTCTCAGCTTGAAAGACTGAGTTATGCCATTACGTCACGATTGAGTACGTAAGGTTGCAGAGATTCGCAAGCTCATCTCTTTTGAGCAGCACAGAAAGAGCTTTTGTCAATAACACATCCCACTCGCAAAGGCTTGCATCTGTCAAACGTGAGTCCTACCCTTGCATCTGCGGCTGTTGGTCTGGCACATCACCAACCATAATGCAGCATCCATGACCCCGGCTGAGCGGCTGACGGCCCCCGGGTCAAAGCCGCAGAATCTTGCGTTAGGGTACAATCCAACAACCGGGTTGCATGAAAGTTCACTTTTAAGTACCGTGTATCAAACCCCAGGTCTCTCTTCATCGAAATATCGCAGCGTGTCACTGGACAATGAGCAATATCACAGCATCTGCAGGTTGAGCAAACCTCAACACAAGAGGTAGTCGTCACAGAATATATACTTGTTCACTTCGAGAATGTCTTTCATCTGACCGCAATGCCGAAAACCGTGTCCACGAAACCTTATATCGGCCCGCGCCTTATGCAACTCTATGCAGACTGCGATGTAGCTTCACCCGATCTCCTTCCGAGTCACTATCAAACAGCCACGTCCAAATGCAGAGTCACATTGAAAGTGATTGCCATTCTGCTCAATGGAGATGCTAGACTTGGTCTTGGTAAGTCAGCCTCTGACGAGATGAGGAAGTCGTGGAGCTCTGTATGGCGAGCAGCACGGATGTGATCTGAAATCGGCGAAAGTTACCGTATTTGACACGCTTCTTATCCCAAATCGACAAGGTGCAGTTGAGGAGGTTGATGAATGGCTCATCTTGCTGTATTTTTGTCGATATAAACATGGATGACCCTGATCTCTCGCATACCGGTTCCTTGGTTCAACCTTGAAGCAAGCGAGCAATATTGCAGGCAGGCATATAGAACCAACATTCACTTTGTGTGTAACTATATACTCAGAACTTGAGGATTTCCTGCTCATCTCCATCGTACGACCGGCTAGCTACATTCTGAACCGGATTCCTGGAACCACAACTCCCCAATCACCTGAAGCGTTCTAGAAGCGGCTTCCCGATCCACGATGTCCGTTCCACAATCGCCCCGGGATGTTGTCCCACCCGGAAGTGAGACAGGAGTCTACTATATACCAATTTCTAATGTCAGTTCGTCCTATATGACGATATTCCTGCAATGCAAGGCAGATGCCAAGGAGAAATGCATGCTGATCGGCTTTCCACAGTTACCATTTAACGCATCCTGGCAACAATTGAAAGACTTTGTCCGTCAAAAATGCACCGTAGACCATGTGGAAATCTTCCCGAAGAGTACTTCGGGATGGGTGCGCGTCCGTGGGTTGGACAACTTTAATGCGGCTTTTGGTATGGTGTTTCCGATTCTATGCACCGGGGACCCCTGAGCAAACATTTCCGCCACACTGAGATACTAACGTGCCGGAAAGATCAGTTGAACGGCGGTGAGTTCAATGGGAGAGCTCTCATTGCTGATGGTCGCAACAAGACCGGCCCCGTCAAGATACGCGACATCAAGCTTGGCCCCTCTGATGGAGGAGTGTCGGGCGAACAAGGCTGTCCAGAGGTTCCGCGGTCTCCTGCCTTTAGTGTTGGGGACACGAGCTCGTGGTCCCAGACTCCGCAGTTTGATTCGTCATCTTTGTCAAATATCTCGAATAATAGCTACGTATGTCATGGTCGTAGTCCGACCCCTTGCATCGGTCAATAGACCACTGTCACTACATAAGCTCTTGGTAGAACTAATGCTTGCTCTTTAGGGAACCTATACAACAGCCAGTATGAGTCCCGGACTCGCCTATCTGAGAAGCCCAGATCAGCATTATAACTATCCCGGGACCTCGAGCTATGAAATGTCAGCAAGCTACTCACAGGCTCCGCCTAGTTCTATGCCACCCTCGTTCAGCTATGCGCAGTCGCCATCATACTATGGGTACTCTCCGGCTCCTTCGACTGAGCAATACTCATACGGCACTAGTGGTGCTTCCGGAAGTGGAAGTGATTACTATGGCACCTACACTGATCCTCCTGGAATGCATCAGCCCGCAGGTCTGGCGCCCACCGCCCCGCCGGGCGGCCTCGTCCGCACTGAACAACGCGGCGTCCTCATTCGCGAGATCTCCAGGAGAGCCTCGCAGGCCGCCGTAGACAAGTTGCTGCGTGACACTGCCGTCAATGATGCTGCCCTGATCGTGGAGATAACGATCCCCGTTGACAAGGACCGCAACCCAAGGGGCTGGGCGACTATGATGTTCAGCACTACAGATGCTGCACTCCGTATGATAAATCGCATAAACAAGATTGAGTTTAAGGGCCGGAGGCTTTCAGCTAAGATCTTCAAGGAAGGCGAGGCTGTTAGCGTTGAGGGCTCAGCAAGCGGAAAGCAGCATCACCACCACCAGAAGGACAATGGGAAAAAAGACAGGAAGGATAAGGGCGGCTCGTCTTCGAAATGGTTCTCGTCCAAGGATGACAGCCGCAAGGATAAGGATAAGAAGGATAGCAAGAAGTCCGTTGTTATCGCGCATGGTTCTTCGTATGTCAAAGGCAAACGCTAACAGACACATATCTAACAGGTAGGAACGAACGCATGCGTCTCGAGTCTCTCGAGACGGCTAAGATGGTTTCGGGTTATTACTGGATTTCTTTTTTCCTTTTTAGGAGGGAGAACTGCGTTCGGATTTTTCTTTGATTCGTTTCTTCTCACCCTGTCTCCTTGTTTCTCGTAATGACCAAAACAGTCCATATACCTACCAGGGGCGGCAGCCTCTTATTTGTAATGATAGGTAGATGGCCTCTTGATCAAAATCAATCTACTTTCTCTATGTGAGGATTATTTTTAACTACGTAATTTGTGAAATGGTCGGGGCGGGCCTTAGAATACCTCCTTACAGGATTCGATGCCACTGGAGCTGATGCTGAGAGACTCGGCTGGATCAATCAGGCATTTGAATCAACCGATGCGATGGATGCATTTGTCAATGACCTTGCTCAAAGAATTGCCATCTACCTAGCATAGAGATATCAAATATTAAAGCTCTAGGCAAGGGGCAAGTCGGCCAGAACTGAAGGATCTCGCCGACGAGGGACAACGATACCTCGCTGCTGCGTCGACTGAACAAGCCGGATATCTCATCAACAGGAGTTTGGAGCTGTCCAATTATGAGTTACATGGACCATTCGAGCTTGACGTAGGGAAGCATCTCCCTGAGCTTTATAAGTGATTGAGTCTTGACTGCAATGGAGACCAACGGAATCATATACGGCTCTAAAAATGGATTTCCGTTGTATTGCTGGATCATGATTTCGAAATCTTTCCCTACTCCTGAACTTAGACATAATACTTTACCCAATTGTCATTGATTGTTCCCGAAAAGCAGCACGCTCATTTGGTTATCCTGAGTTATGCACCTGGACTTGATTCTATTAAAATCCACCATGTCATACGTCCAAAACAACCCTTAAAATTAATTATCATGTTTCACTCAATTCACATCGTGTGTGAGGAGGCCAGGTGTCCGAACATTGGAAACTGCTGGTTCTCATCCACGACTACCGAACGGCTGCTGCCACGCTCAACAGGGCTTGATCTACATACGCTCATGTATTTGAGACAGGAAGCAGTGGGATTCTTTATGCTTCCTTCTACCTTAGCGCTGTACCTTGTTAATGCTTAGATTTAAAATTATCGTCCACGACTTGCGATTTAGATTGTTGCTAACTGAGGATAAGCAGCCCGAATCCTTAGCGTTAGCATTGAGGCTTTCGGTATGCATGTTTGTCGTTGGTTGCACATGAAAGCTGAAATGCACGTCTGAGACAGTGTATGGCAACCGAATAACGCGGCAAAAGAAATTGTAGCTGGAGCCACCTCTTCTGAATTTTCCCAGTATGATGCCAAGAGGCAATACCCCATGTTTTGATCTTTCCGAATTCGGGTTGATTTGACAACCAGACACCTCAACTCTCGTCAATAACCTATAAAATGCATGAAACTCACCGAAAACTTCAGGATACTTATCATTCTTTGACGCTAACGCTATCCATATAAGCTTTGCCACGGACTCTGTGGCAAGTAATCCTCAAACCCGCAGTACCGAGGACCTACAAGCTCAGAGAAGTACAGGGGAAGCCCTGGTAGGGTTTACAACTGTCTGGCTCTGTAGCTGTCAGCTTTGTTTAAAGTAGCCACATATGGCTTCAGCCAGCCTGTTCAATTGACATGGAGGTTCAGAGCTATTTCATAATCTTTAATTTAACAGAATACAAGCTTAAACTTATGCAGACCGTCCATAGTTCTGGGAGAATTTGAATAAAAGGGTAAAATGAATTGCAACAGTTTCTCCTCAATGGAGGCATTAGGTAGTCTTATGAACTATCTTGAGACATAGAAGTGACAAGGGAGAAGCCAGAAAATCAATCAACTAACGCTATTCTGAAGCTTAATTAGCTTTTATGCATGAGTGTTTGTGATACTGGTGTCAGATTAAAGGCCGTACCTGTTATTCCGCATGTTGTCCAGATGCTTGCTCCGTCTATCGTGGCCTAGGCCTGCCGATGGCTAGCTGAGGCTGGCCTGGATAGCATCCTGACCGAAGCCACTCAGTCGATGCGTGTGGGAGCCATTGAGCTCGTCGCCTTGCTTCGACTGCTAGAGACCTTGATTACAAGTTGATGGCGGGCTGAAGTTGTACACAGATGCGTCGTATGTCTTTCCCATCCTTTAACACCAACGGCCGATATTTCCAATACCGACATCAGAAAAGGGTTCGTAGGAGTTGGGCTGAAATATGTTCTAATATGGAAATACGATTGAAAAAGTATAAAAAGGTGGACTTGTCCTGAGTTCAGTCAGGTCTGGCTATCACATCTTTATCTTAATAGCACCAATATACATTTTCTAAAGAATATTAAATAAGTTGTATTATCGAATCACCCGAGCTATCGATACCATGTCGAAGTACCAAATCCAGAAAGTCAACTTTACCAATAGTGGCGGATTTGTCTGTTACCCCAAGGTCATGTCCAATGATCGCACCTGGGATGCCCGATCGGGCGACAACTGGAGTCATTGGAAGCTTGAGATTGGTAAACTTCTAAACTAGTAATTATGCCACAAAGATAGATTTCTGATATGACAGTTATATGGCACAGATCAAACCGAAACAGTTGACTTGATTACTGATGCCGGCTTTGCAGCCGGTGATACGATATGGGTTGGGATAGACGTCGTAGCCGGCGATGACACGAACTGTAACAAGGTCTTCACGGTAGCTCAGAATGGCAACCAGGCTTCGGTGGTGGCTAAGGGAACTACTTTGAACGACAGACTTGACTATGAGGGTTAGAGTTCATGGGTTAGGCGTGAAGACATCGTCGATAATCTTAGCCTGAAGTCGGCATAGGGTGCGTTATTGATGGGAGTGGGCTTTGCGAGAACTCGACAGTCTGAATGGAAAATTCTACCAAAGAAACCGGGACAGGTAAATATAAGTGCGGTCGAGGGAACAGTTATTCACAGTTTTCAACACTCTTTATTTGACTCTTTGACATGGAGGATCATCATGGGCACACATACATCATCGGCCAAAATAAGGAATACAGAGCTTTAGCAAACAGGTTTATTGCTTTTAGTTTTCCATTTATACCATCATTTTAAAAATATGTCTTGATTTCTTGAAGCCCATCCCGCATTTACGTTTTATTCATGTGTTCCCATCTGGTGAGACTAGGTATGTGTTCTCTACAGGCCTACAAACCAAGGCTTTCGCAGATCAAAACGCCATACATCTTGCCTAGGATCACCGAGCTGAAACACTCGGCGCATGAATAAGAGTAATGTTTTATATATACCTTTCGACACTTTGAAAAATATAATGCACCTTTAAGAGCTTGATGAAACACCACCGTCATCATTTATCGATGTTTGGTCTATCAGCACGTTGTATTGTCAATCATTCCTTGCCCAACGCCCCAAGCTTCCCCAGTTTTGCAACTAGCATCGTGTTCTGAGACTGTAGCTCTCCTACCTGGTCCTTCAGAATGTCGATCTGCTTGAGCGCCATATCCCTCTCGATCTTGACACGCTCTAACTCCATACCAATGTTATTCTTCTCTTCCCTCTCAATCTGCTTTCTCCTACGCTCTTCGGCTTTCTTCTCCTCCTTCTTCCTATTCTCTTCTAGCTTCTTAAGCTCACGCTGGTATCTCTCCTCCTGTTTTGCAAGCTCCTTTTCATGTTTCTCCCGCAATTTCGCAGCAGCAGCCTCGCTGTCATCGCCCTTTTTAGCCATTTTTTGTTCTTGAGTCTTGGCCATTTTCTCCTCGATCTTCCTTCGCCTTTCTTGTAGTTTCTTAAGCTCCTTCTCGTGTTGTGAAGCCGTGGCCGATACAGCGTGTGACTCATCTGATCGCCCCGAGTGTTTGGATGCTACCTCGGAGGTGGTATCATCTACACCTCCAGCCTCTGTTGCCTGCGTGGTCTCGAGCTTCTCATCCATTTCCTGACCTTCTGCGGAAACAAAGCTGCGCTCAGAAGATGTGTCTGAAGAGTCGATGTCAGAGCTGCCACCAACCTCTGAGCCTCGTGCAGACCCAGAAAATGAGATTGGTAGACGAGTGGCAACCATAGAACCAGCCACGCCGAGGGCATTGGCCAAAATACCATAGAAACCACTGGGAGCTGACGCCTCGGCTGCGGAAGTTATGTCTTCCTTGTCCAAAGCTGAAGTAGATAAGCTTCGCTCCTCATGAGACAGGGGTTTCGAAGCCTTATCCGGCTGCGTTTCCTCGCTCTTGATAGCCTGTTCTTTGAAGTCATTGTCGTCCGCCTCGTCAAAGTCCCGCGGGTCTTTTGACGAGAGCCACTTCAAGAACCGCCCAGCATCGCTTACTATGCCGCCAGGGGTGCCCTTCTCAACCATAAATCGAGGAACGCTTCCGCCAGGGTCGCTACGGGTTATCATCAGCCACTCAATGGCTGTCTCAGTGTCATCAGCATTTTCGCCAGACTCGCTGGGCATAGTCATTGACGAGGTGAGAGATATGGACCTCTTGTGACCATCTTCATTCGCTGATGCTTCGGCAGCTTTACGTGCTGATCTCAGCATGGCTTCCTTGCTGATATCCACGTTTCCATCTTCCTTCACCTTCACTTCGTCACGGCTTAGATTTATGGATGAGCGCGTCCTTCTTAGCGGCTTCTCCACTGGTATTTCTCTGATGATCTCGACAGACTCATACTGGCCTCTGATATATCCCGAGCGTGGCGCGCAGTCCGGGTGATTGCAGGGTTTAGAGACCACCATGAACTGCCTCGGCAGCTTACCTGTCTTGCCCTTCTCCACGACCCCAGCGCCAGCGTCGGAGCTTAGTAGTAGTGTGACAAAGTCCCTTGGCGTGGTCGGCCCAGGAAACTGTGCGCTCAGCTGATAGACCTCAATCTTGCCCACGCCGGGACACGACTCCTGCTCCGCCTTCTTCTCGGCGCCGATTCCCCGGACGGCCCCGCTCCCGGGCCCCTCGTTGATCTTCAGCGCCTCGGCGAACTCCCGCTCCAGACCGAGCTTGAACTTCTCGAAGGTGAAGCCGTCGTGGATGCTGCGCCGCGCGAACCACGCGCCCTTGCCGTCCTTGGCCGAGAGCTTATACACCGAGATGCTCAGGGGGTTCTCCTTCGGGTTCATCTTGATCTCCTTCCACTCCTTCTCCAGCTTGCTCGCCCATGCCGCCGAGGGGCTCGAATTGGAGTGTTCGCGGCCGGCGAGGGCGCGGTTGAGCTCGACGTGCGAGGAGGAGCTGGCGCGAACCTCGGACTCGGTGTGCGCGCGCGCACGACCTGTCTTCGCTGCGGTTGGGCTGGTTGACGGTGGGACCGGAATGGAGTCGATAAGGGTTTGCGCGGAGGCAAAGGTTGTGGTGAGGAATTCTGTCAGGTCGTCATGTGGAATGGTAGCCCAGTCAATAGGCGCCAGGGCCTTGAATGGCTCGTGATGTGCCATGTTGCTGGAGAGCAGAATGTAACTCTCGTGTGAAGCTGACTAGCTGTCTCTCGTGATGGGTGCTGGTGTCATTGTCTGTTGGTGCGTGTAGTATTGTACGAGCGAGCTAATCCAGTCAATTAGGAAACCGAAGATAAGACTGTAGGTTTGTAGCTCGATTACGTGCTCTAGGGAATCTGGAAGAACCTGTTTGGAAAATATGATGATGGTAACTGTTGTCCGCCTACGTATCTATCCCCTCGTTTCACGTTCGAGCCTCGCCTACGATTGATGAGGTCAGTGACGTAACGCGGATGGGCGACCCCTAGTCAGCAACAAATCCAAGCCAATTTTACCCTACGGGAACCCCGGCTCGTCTATAACGTCAGTGGATTTTGGGTTGGACAGCGCTATCAAAACGCGGCAGCTTAGCGCGGCTACCCCACTCCGGAGCATCTTCAGCGGGAGTGTCAGGGGTTCTACCGTGTAATCAAGTAATACCTTACCCAATGACGAATGCTCCCAGAAACTAATCACGATCTCGCTCTTATTCAGCACGTGCAGATAGGTTTTGCGAAGCGCAAGTCTTTGCAATAGAGATAAGTCTTTCAGTGTTATATGCTGATGCTTGCTTTATGTGCGGTTATTGGGTATTGTAGTGCTGTACAGAAATATACAAGTACCTATTCGTATATGCTTCCCGTGGTTCCTGAGAGAGCCTCCTCATCATGCAATCATCTCGTTCTGCCTCTGCGCCAGCAACTGGTCCCGATCGGTCCTGCAGCTGCCACAATACTCTGAATGCCACTGCTTTAGCTCCTCGATTCTCTTCCCATCAATCGGTCTCATCACCTTCTGCTGTTGCGGCGCGCTGTTCCTCCTCGCATTAGCCTCCTCCTTATCGTCTCTCCTCTCTGTAAGCATGATCTTCACCTGCTCGCAGCGGGTGTTCTCGTCAGATAACCAGTTCTCCCACTCCGACTGAATCATCTCTTGATCAATACTATTGACGATGCGCATGGCCACCAGCAAGTCATGTCGGTACGAGCCCAGACGCTGACGAGTTCGGCGGATGCGACGGGCTGTGGCTCGACTCGTAGCCGATGTCAGCGCGGATCCCGCATCCTCGTGCGGCGCATCCATGTCAGTCGCATTCACGACTCCAATGAAGGTGTCATAGCTGTTAAATTGTCTCATTAGCACTTCTACTTCTCATTACTGCAGACGGGAATGTTTCGCTTACCAGTGACTTTGTTGCGGCACAAGAAGGCTGACCGATGTCCCCTGAGCCGCTTCCTCAAAGTCTCGAATGTAGACCGCCTTGCTCATCATGACATTGGGACCAACGCCCAAGCGATTCATGAACCGTGTTGCCCGCCTCTCTGACCACCACGTTGAGGTCTGACGTCCAGTAAACACGACGTTCGTGAAAATGCTGAAGCCTAGAAGAAGTAAAATGATGCGATTCGCGGTAACGATGCTAAAGAACTTTCTGACGCCTCCAACGGCCCACATGATGAGAGACGTGACCACACTCTCCATGAAGGAGCGTAGGGTTTCAAAAAGCATCTCCGTCAGAGTACGAGGCTTGATTTGTGGCTTCTTGGCTGCTTCCGTCTCTCCAGGAGTAAAGACGACAACTTGTGCCTGCTGCCCAATGTTTCCGTAGACTTGAATAGCACGCTTCGTCCGGCTGTGTGGACCAAGCTTGCGAACTTGGTCTGTGGCAACTTCAGCTAGCTCTTCAGCGTCTCGAGTAGCATCATTGAGGGCTTGTCGCTCGACTATGCTCTTTGAAAATGTCGGTGTCTTTGACCAATCTACTTTAGTGTAGATGGCTAGTTTACACTTGGACTTGGCCAGATGTGTGATCACAACCTTGGTAATCAGCTTGAATGCTTGTGAGTGAGGTAGATGCCAAGGTGTCTTGACATGTGTTACGACATATGTTATATGATCGTTGAATATGTCGACAGATTGGGTATCTGTAACGTTCACTGGCTTTGCTCTCCCAAGCATATCCACGTAGTCCACCACAAACTTGAATTGTCTCTTCATCTTGCCCTGGTCGCCTAGCTCCCAAGGTCCTTGAGCGATCTCCTTGGCCCGACGTTCAAAATACAACTTGGGAAAGATGAAGCTCTTGTCTCCAAAAAGCACGTGGAAACAAGCTTTAGCACTAAGCTCGAAATGCCGCTCTTCGACCTTTCTCTGCATACCCTCAGGCTCGTACACTACTGGATGAGATGGTAGCTGGAGCTTAGGGGCTGGTTTGAGGAGATTTCTTTGTGACCGCCTTCCGCTGACATCTCTGAGCCTTCTCGACACCGGCCGCCCAGAAAGCGTGCCATCGTCAATCGGGGTATTTGAGGATACTTCTTCCCAACTCTCGACGCTTGGACTCTTCTTATCATATTCATCGTTTTCCAGATTTTTGAGGGCTGTGATAATCTCAGGGACATCCATTGGCTCCTCAGCCTGGAGATCGTCAATCAAAAGGTTGAGTCGCGAATGAAGAAGGGGGAGGTCCTCGAGGAAAGTCTTAATCGTTATACGGGTGAAGCCGGTATTGTTCATGTCTTGTCCCAAATGCAGAAAGATGAAGTCGCAGTCCCGGCCTGGAGCTGCTGTTACCTCGGTGATGATGTCGAGAGTGAGGGTATACGCAACCACGAGACCCATTTGTTGTCCATAGAAGTACATGTTATCGGCGGTGACGTAGATTCGCCCATTTCCAGCAAGACCACGATTTTTACTAGAGCCATCTTCGGAAGTGCTCGTCCAAGCCGCATTGAAAACTAGTACCAGTTTCTCCTCAAGTGGGACGTTTGGAAAAAGGAGCCTGAATTGCGCATGCTGAATCTTGAGCTCAATAGGATAGTCGGGAGGGAATGTCTCCGCTACTGGTTTCTCCTGGATTCTTGGGACAGACAGATGTGGGACATCAACGCTGACGGTCTTCCTGTGGCCACTCAAAGCCGACTTGTTGTCTTCGTTGGAGACGGGCACAGCTTGGGTATTCGCAGTGACAAACGGATCATCATCCAGTCTAAGGAACTGATTGTCGTCTTGCCTAGATGAATAGATGGTGCTCCATGGGCTGGTGCCCCAGTAATTCGCAACAACTGCTGTTGGGAAGCCGCCGGCGGAGCCTGGGTTCAAAGCTCTTTCGCTGCTCACAGTAAGAGCAGACTTGCTCAGGCTTGTTGGCGCAGGGGGCTTTGCTAAGGTTGAGGGCGCCAGAGTGCTGGCCTGAATCTCACTCACCGTTTGTAGGGCAGGCTGTGGTGGCCGAGGAGATGCTAAGTTTGCCACAGAAGGATTGTAGCCTGTATATCCGGGTAGCAGATTGTGGCTTGCAGAGATCAAGCTTGCAATGCCTCCAGAAGGTTGTGGCCCCGCCGCCACTCCGCCCTCTGCAGAACTGGATCCTCCTTTGCGATGGAGATCAAGTTTCTGCATCAGACGTGCAGCGTGATCCCGGCTGCTTTCTCCTTCTTCTCTTCCGAGTGCGGTGATAGACCGGCGTGGAGGATTGACAGTCACATCGAAGCTAGATCGAGTTGCGAGATTGCCGTCTGGGCCGGGAACAGGAAGAGTACCTGTCCTATCAAGAATGGGCTCACCATCCCCGGCACCTTCGAGACTTACAGCTGAAAATTCTGGGATTGACGGCGGAGTGATTGCAAAAGCAGGATCAATACCGCCAGGTAGCGAGGCATTATCGCGACCCATGCTCGCATCGAATGCTTGCTTTTTTGCAACTTCGAAGACTTCCAACCATTCGACAAGTTGCGTCTGCGTCTCGGCTTGTAGCAAAAGTGTCTGAGATTTGGTCTTGACCTCGAAGCAGAAGCGCCGCTCTTCCTGCACAGCAGGCTTCGCGCTGCAGAGGAGAACACCGATCTCATCGCCCTGTAACACGCCCTGTGGACCCTGGATGAGCCAACCAAAGATGCCATCACGGCAATAATACCACCGGCGAACCCAATTGGCCCGGACAGGCTTTCCTGTGAGAGTTCTCAGAAACAGCCAGCCCTGCTTCTCCGAAATGACAGCAGACTCATCTTTCGGTCGTACGTTCATCGGCCCCCTAGAGCCCAGAAAGGGCACGGTCGAGGCGCTATAATCATCGATTTCTCGTGATGGCTTGAATAGAGCAAGAGCATTTTCGCCTATGTCGCGTCGAGCAATCTGCAATTCACGTTTGAATGCAGCCTCGGAGCCTTCCATCTCCTTAGACCAGCCACGGATCCTCTCCATTTCCTCACCCCATTTGTTGATACTTGTGGCAGCATCCCGTGAACGCTTCATCTCGCGCCACATCTCGGATGATACGCGCACTAACAGCTTGTCAAGTGTAAAGCGAAGCTGCGGAGCTAGCTGGCAATAGTCCATGGATGCCTTCAGGTAGGCTTTTCGGGTCTCGTATACGGCGAATGCATCCTCGCGTATGGATGACGGTTCTTTCGTTTTTGACTGGCTGACATATCGAGCGAGTGTACTATCGAACGTCTTTTGCGCCTGATCTAGAGCTTTCCTTACTTCCTTGAATGTCCGCAGCTCGCCGTTCAAGAATGCGCGGATAGGTTCAACGCTGATCCCGTCCATGCGCCGCATGGTACTTATGATTGACATCCACCACTCCCGCTGGCCATCTCCAATTCTCTTTAGGGCCAGCACAGTATAATCGGGATCAAGTGTGCCATCTGCAGCATTAGGCGGGGGGACATTCTTAGATAGGAAGGAGTTGATGGTTTCTTCAAGGGCGAGGATGTCGTGGACAACTTTGGAGGTAGACTTGACATAGCCGTCAAGCCATCGTTCGATTGCATCGACCTGGTCGGCGAAGTGAGCAGCCACCGATCGGAAGGTCGGGGAATCAACTGCAGCTTCATTCAATCCCACTGGAATGGCTGGGCTCGAATGTGTCGATAAGCGAGTAGAAGTCAGGGCTGGCTTGACCGGGCTGGCAGCTGGCTCGGCCATCTTGGGAGCTATAGCAGCAGCCCTGGTTGCCAGTGTGTAATGCTTTGTTATTGTGAGATTTTCTGAGCTTTTTGTCCCATTGCAATACAGCTGGTGATTTCGGAACCTCTGGGATGTCCTGATTTGATGGCAAGCAAAAGGGCTTGATGAGAAGATGCTGTCGGAAGCTGTCGCGACTTTGGGTGTCGCTGACGTCGTTGCTGGGCAATTGCGGCGGTTAAGTGACAAGTGTAATTTCCCCCAGACTCGGCCAGTGAGCTTATCTGCTATTGCACGGTCCAGGTCCTTCCATTTCTGGGCCCACCCACCACAGTCTCCCTCACCTTAGACCTAGGTTCAGTGCACTCTACCGCTCTGTCGGATTCCTTTATCTCTTTGCGGCTCTGTACCACTTTGCATTGCTCATAGTTTTTGTGTATATTATGACAATATTCCTTTTGGTGAAGACACTTTTTTTTCTTGTGTTGTGGTGGACCTGATGGGGATAGTAATAGACTACCCTTCACCGCATTCAAGACATTTTGAAGAGTCTCTACAATTAAAATCCAGTAACTTTGGTACAATAATAGGATCTATCAGGAGCCACCATGGCACTGAGTATAGTTGTCCTTCGTACATTTGGATGGTATGTGCACTATCCAGGAAGGTT
The DNA here is from genome assembly GCF_000392275.1 of Phaeoacremonium minimum UCRPA7. Lineage (NCBI taxonomy): Eukaryota > Fungi > Ascomycota > Sordariomycetes > Togniniales > Togniniaceae > Phaeoacremonium > Phaeoacremonium minimum. Next base: position 74,696 of record NW_006921036.1, read on the forward strand.
CTCAAACATTCAATTTACGACTCGGAAATCCATTTGTTGCGACAGATACGTATGGAATACACTTCATACCCGCCCTATGGCTTCCCATAAGTTTCGAGTCTAGGTTGCTGCTATGGTATAGTTCTATGGCGCGACTGATGACATGCAGATGAAATCAAAGAGGATGGCAAGCTGTAACAGAGGAGTTTGCCTCATCGTTCTATTTCGAGGGTCTCTGCAACACCGTGCTCGAAGGTAGAGGCAGCCTGTAGATCAGAGCCATATCGATAAAAGCTATAGATTTTCACAGATTGTGTTCGTAGGCGAGTGTGGCTCAGAGCCGGGGAATCTGCTTCCGCAGTCGATCATTATGTTCGAGAATCAAGGAACAGGAATCTCGTGTGCTGGAGTAAGAAGATTCTACCGATCATGTGTTTTGTACAGTACGTTTGGCTCGCCCCTTGGTATTTCCGTGTTGGAGAGAGCCGAATACGTGGGTCCGGACTGATCGATAGTGGGGTTGATATGGCATGTCGCTAAAAATGGCTCAGCCACACTCGCCACACTTTACCGTCGCTCGGACCCCTGCAAGTGCCGCGTGTGGCTGCCAACGTGGAGTTTCGTATCGGCATGCAAGATGTGGCTATCAGCCTCCCAGATGTGAAACATGCGCAAGGAAAACATGGCCACCTGAAAAGGCAGTTAGCAGTCAATATCGTCATCGCCTCGGCTCTTTGGTGTCTTCCCAGCTATTCTGAGAAACCCTATTCTCGCCTCCTGCACCTACCGGAAGATCAAGAAGTACTGTGGAAACTAAATTATTTTGAGCATGGTGTCTTTTCAGGTGCTGGACAAAAATTGAGCAAGCCATATCCTGGTACTTGCTCGAAAGCAGGAACCACCAAAAAGCCCCACCACTTCGGCTTGCAGAAACAAGCGGACCCAGACGGTGGAAAGGGGAAGGTCTGCTCTTTGACGGCTTCATGCCTTGCATGCATCTTTAACGAATCTTTCAGCTTCTCATGGGGTCGCCATCTAGACAACATGCCAATGCAACTGTACCTGGCATGCAACGAATCTTGGGTTTCTTCGCAGCCTATCCTTCGTGGACCTTCCAAACCTCCTGCAGTAGTAGAGTAATAGAAGGGCCCTTAAGCGGATTTGGTCAGTGAATGAGAGCACGAAACTCGCCAAGTAAGGGTCGTTTACACCTGCGCCACTTGACGATCCCCTCGCCTCAAGAATTCTCGCCCCATCTCTTCCCCACATCACTAGCCGTGGCCGGCGATACTGATCCCGTCCTGTCTCATGAACACACAATCGCAATACAATCGAAAAGACGACTCGTGTCAAGAACGTGTCTGCCGGGCGACTCCACTTCCTCTCGATGTATCTGTGTAGCAATACATGTTAAAGTATGGGACCTTCGATATCTGTGATCCTATGGGCTCACTGAAAGGAAATATGAGGTACGGGGCTTGTGAAGATTAATGATTCGCATCTGGGTCATACTCGGCGACAGCTCTTGCGCCTAAGTTCCATGTTCTTGGAGAAACTAACCCTCTTTGCCAGTTCCCATCCGGAGAAAAACCCTAGCATGAGATCACCGAGGCACCTCGAGGGCTATGACTCGTCATCCACTGACTGCACTAATGTCCATCTAAGGGAGAAAGATAAATGCATGACACTATAGGCCCATGAGAGAGACTTACCCCGTGTAATCTTGGAGTCAATAACGATCATGATAAAAGGCTAGCCTGCGCTGAAGGTGAGGCCAGGGAATGCTCGGTTCGGTGGACCTCGGGGACGCTGTGCTTCGGAATGGCGTAGTCTACCATCAGCGAGGCTTTGTGAATGGTCCCTTGGTCACCAATCGCCAGCCTGCGGCATATCTGGAGGAGGTCCGTAAAACCTGTTCCCCTGGACATTTCAGATAATGTCACAATGCAGTACTGTGTCCCGGAGACCACGGGACCCAGTAAGCAGATGCGCAAACAGAGCGAGGATGGCTCCTCTGAGACAAGACCGACTCTATTGACGCAATGTCGCGACGCGGCTTGGGGTCTGCATCTCTGGCCGGAGGTTGAATTGTCCCATTTCTGCGCGCATCTCCGTCGCCATGCCATGTGATTCGAGATGCAGAGAACAGGGAGAGTCAAGTGACAGACAGTCACGCGGCCATCGAAGCCAACACCAATTGGTGCGTCGGCTGTGGTCGCTTGTTAGTGCGGCCAGAGGCGGGAATGAGCAAGCACTGCGTCTAGTGTACGTACCGACTCATGGGTTTTGTGTGAGGGAGCCAGAGGCTAGGGAGCAAGCCTAGGGAGCGGCAAGATCCAGGTACTTCGGGTACTTCCTTCCTTCCAGCCCGTGGCCCGCGCCTACCAAGAATGGCAACCCAGGCGGGCGCCTTTCATGGTAGGTTAGTGTAGAACCGATTCCTGCCGAGACCGCCGCTTTTTCTTCCTATACCAAAAGTTCCTCACTTCTGATGCCCCGGAACCCGGACGCTTCAGCTGCCCTTCTAAAAGAGCCCATCCAAGCAGTCAGCATGCCATCATTTCCAGGGTTTCATCTCTCAAGAGCCGATTCCCAGACAAGTCAAATGGACGGCAACCGTACCGACGAAGTACTCTACATCACGGCGATATCGCCCCGCCAGACATGACTCACTGTGATGCTGCTGCCCTCCTGCCGTGCGGAATTCGAGGTCCGCGATAGGAGACTTCTCGGTGGATATTCTCTGACGCGTTTGCCGTGCCTCGATTCAAGTTGTTTGCGCAGGCTCGCCTCGCCTCATTGTCACCTTCATCATGATGTCGATCAACCTCGAGGAGAACATCCTTAATTGACCAGGCCAGATTGCCATGCTGTTTCTCCCACAGGATTGGTTGAGGCGCTGATCCAAGCCATATTACAGGTCTGAGCTGAGCAGCCTCGATAACGGCAGCTTCAGCAACCGGCTTGCCTGGAACGGTAGGGACCACCCTAAACAGGAAGTGAACTGGGCTCTCAGAAGCCGAGAGGTGAAATCCTTTGGACTCCCTGGGCCTGCATATACACCGTTGTTATAAGCACCAGATACTATTACGGCTCCACAACTAGGGTCGAAATGTCCCCATCATCCATTCCTCGCTTCTGCTCCTTTTCCTTCGTATGCCATCTCTCATCATGTATCTTTTGCAGTGGTGGGAGTCTAGCCTCTCTGGCGCCACCCATTTATCCTTTCCAAGTGGTTTTGGATTTTCTGGCCAATCAGAAATCCGCTCTCGGCCTTTTTCAAATATCTAGGCCTTTTTGGTCTTCAGCTGACTAGCCAATGAAGTCTTAGAAGTGAGGTTTTTCTCAACCACACCTGTTCTCACCGTCCGCCGCTAGCATGGGTCTTCATCCTTGAACGAGGCCATCTACAGGCTATCATTGCTCCCCAACCTCTTCTGTCCTTGCTCTCACTAAGACTCCTTGGCTCCCGAATCAGTAGCAAGACTGTCACAGTCCTGCCCACGTTTTTTCCAGAAAGACCTGGCGTTGCATATATTCCATACCAAAGCGACTTGATCGCTGACTTCCTAGGTCCAACGCCGCGAGGTCCTGGCATGATGTCTTACCCCGGACATTGCTCGTTCAGGAACATCAGGGGGACTAGCAGGCCCTGGGAGCATGCAGGAGAGCCCTTTGGGTTCCCGTCGCGGGCCAATGCTTTGCCGTTGAGAAGCTCGGTGTCATCTAGACTGCTACATGCGCCGCAAAGTGATCCTACATGGACAGGAAACCCATTGAGCCAACTGCGCCTGGCGGAATGGCAGCGCAACCATTGAGATACCAGAAGTCGTCTCCAGGCGCGCTTGACTCTTGTTTCAAGTCGATCTTGGAAAGGGGAGATTGCCGTCGTCTCCGGACTCCTGGCCATACTTGCACTTAGACCCATGACTATTACTTCTAGTCAGGGACATCTGTCTGCAACTTTATCGCGCCATGCATGATCTTGCTCCACTGCGAGGGTGAGTACTATACATTGGGATCAACTCAGTCTCACGGGTTGTGTATCTGCATCATCTGTCTGGATGTTTCAGCTTCTTCGCTACCTGTTGTCACTGGTAGTTGACATTGCGGGCTAATTTCCATATATAATTGACGGCTTGGGGCAATCTCGTGATAGCGAGTTGGCGCTGGGGGTGGTTTGCTGCCGTCTTGCATCAACATGAACTACGAGAGACCGCCCACTCTCACCTGCATAAGCGCAAGCTTCAGTCTGCTCAGGCAGGTTTCCGTGAGGGCCGTCTGTATGGCTTCTTCGTCTTGGGTCCGGGTTGCATCTGCGACCTGCATGAATGGCTCTGTTGATGGCCCCATATGAGCGAGTAAAGAAACGCAGGCTGTCTCGTCCAATCGGGACCTTTCATGTGGAAGCATGGACTGCACCCTTACATCGTAGAGGCTGCTTCAACGCAGTATGAGAAAAAGACTTTTCTGGCCGCTGGCATACAGGCCGTCAAGAATATGACGACGTCTTTAATGCGAAGGAGGGCTAATATATGCAACATCATATCTCACAAAGCAGCCGCGTTACATGCCTGCGCAACGGTCAGCAATCAATCAGTAAATCGACGGTTGTCTCGATGCAAGGCAATAAATCTCGGCATGCTGGACAGTGCCGCCGGCCCTATATCTGCTCGCGTAGAGGGTGTCGTCGTCTCATGCATGGTTGGAGCTTTGGGCGAAAACCGGAGCGGAGTCGCCTGCGTGCTGGGGCTGGCCTCGAACCTAATCAACCGAGGGGGTTGACGATTCGGGTTAACTAGAGCCTGGTCCACAACAATTTACTTACTTGCCTACTTACGGGAAGCAAAGTGCAGTGATGTTAGGGAGTCAGGAAGTCTGTGCCCCGCCTAACAGATACCGTAACAGGTTCACTGGCGCGTGGCACTGCGCTTTCAACAAGACGCCTCCTTCAGCAATTGATTGTATACTTGGTAGCTGTCATTTCATCATTGCGCAAAGCACTCGTCCTGTCAAGGCGCGCAACGATGCCCCCGATGACAGGCAGGCTTGATGATCCACCCTGCCCATGGCACCTGGGCGAGACATGGATTCCAAGTCGAGAGTGTTAATTCCCGGATCCAGGGTGGATGGGCCAACCCTCGGAAAGTCGTACCGGTACATTGCGCAGCCGGTGGCGTTGGGCTGGCCACCATGCAGCTTTCAGCTGCGGTCGCTGGTTTCTGGGGTCTCCCATTTGCTTGATTTCCCTTCGGGGTTTTGTCATTCAGCATATGCAGCTCTACACAGCCCACCATGTACAGGACCAGCGTACTGCTACATGCCTTGCTCGCCGCCCCAGCGCACCGCAGCGCAGAGCAGCGACGCTGTCTGTCCGTCGCCTTCATGTGCCGAAGCGTGACCGGCGCAGGGAATAGAACGAGGTGCAGCATCGGTCGGTACGAAACAAATTGTACCTACCCTGCCCTGCCTTGGCAATTGGAACGGGCTTGGAGGGGGAGAGAATGCAAGTCCCCTCCATCCATCCATCCCATCCACCCATCCAGCGCTCTGCCCTGTCTATCCGTCTGCACGCGCGCCGCTTGGTCTTTCATGTTGCCTGCTGATCTGAGCCGACGACCTAATGCAGGCGTCGCTCCACCAGCAGGGGAAAAAACGAAGCAAGGTATCCAAGGTATCCTCCGACCAGCAGGACTGAAGGGGGACGCAGCGGCCTGGCGCAACAAAAAATAGCAGCCATGACGGGCACCGCGAGCTACTGATGGCGACATGGTGTAATGTACATGCCTCTCTCCCTCCCTGTAGCCGACTGTCCCTTCGGTCTGGTCTGGTCTGCCATCCATCATCCATGCGTGCCCTGTCCATGCTCCTCCTCCACCGTCAACCGCTCTCCCCAATCCCCATCTGGCCCTACAGTGGCCGTAGACGGGGCGGTGGTCTGCCATTAGTATAACACCCCCACCACCCTCGCACCATCATTACGAGTTTCTCACCCTCCCCTCCTCTTCTTCACGACTACTCGTCTACCGTTTCTCTTCTTCTTATTTGTGGTTACTGGTGTGCAAGCTAGTTCCCTTGTCTTGGGACCGCCAGTGCTGCTCACCTTGTTCCTTCTTATTATTCGTTTCCCATCTCACCTCTAGTTTGCCCAGCGCTCCACCGCCTTTCACCCGGTGTTCCCTGTCTCTGCGCCTTTTTCTTTTACCAGTCTGGTCTACCTGTAAAGAGATAATCTATCCAAATGCCTCCTCAACTACTCCCAGCCTCCGCGGCGGCTTTCGCACCCAGAGCATCTTCTGTCAACGTTGTCCTGGGTTCAAAGGTTGAGCCATGGTTGACTCAGACTCTCAAGCGGATCAACCGGATCAAGCGACCTCTCAACAGCGTACCGCAACACCAAAGATGTCTGACCGAGACTCTGTCTTCGACAAATGCTATTTGGACCCTGGCGTCCCTGATGGTGGCCAAAGCTCCAGACTCGGAACTGAGGAAGGACTCCAACCCCTTGGTAGAAGCTCTCTTCAACTACCAGCTCATCCACGTTGAGGCCTATATCGTCCATGTGGATATGGTTCTAAGAAACGAGGTCGCCTACAAGCTTACTCCGGACACCATTGAGTCACTTATTGAGTATCACAAAGACATTCACTGTGTCAATGCAAAAGCAAGCACCTACGACTGGTCAGAGAAGGAGCAGCAATGCAAGAAGCTTCACGAGGACTTCATCCAGGCGATCAACAAGTTCGTGTACCGGACCCATGTTTCCGCCCTGGAGGGCCTTGAGGAAGATGGAGCAGGCGAATTGCTCTGCGGTAAGAGCGACGAGGTCAAGAGCAACATCATGGGACTTCTGAAGCCGCTACTACCACCACCACCCAGAGTTGTGGATGTGATCCGACAGCCACCCTTGTTGCCCAGCTCCCCGGCGAACTTGAACATCTGGTCTCAGGCGACGACCACTTCAAGTATACCAGCCCCTGTGGATGCTTGGAGAGTGTTGCCATCAAGTCCAAGCGTAACATCCACCTCGGCGGATTCAAGTGCCACCATCTGGGCCAATATGGCGATGGGCGAGGTCCATCTCCCTTCTCCTCCAACGCCGTCTTACAGCCAGCCGTACTCTTCCGCAGGGATTTTCTACAACTCACCCGTCGTGACAGCGCCTATTCCGCACCTGCCACTACCTAGTATGCTTGCACCTCAATGCGGTGTTAGTGTTGGCTATGGTGGCTTCGGTTGGGATCGATACCAGGAGTACGCGACAACCATGTGACAACCACCAGTCACTGGAGACAGCTACCCAGTGGCTACGTCCTCCTAGATATTTTCCTCCCTTCCGTCATAGGCACAGCCTGGTTTCGTGAGAAAAAAAAAATACCCTCTATCCGGCATAAGAGCGACATAGAGCCATCACCACTTCTACAAAGGCATCACGGCGTTTAGCATGAACAAGGAGCGACTCAAACCACATCCGCACATCCTTTTCCGCAACATTAATTCTGGATTTCCTATGTCTAGCGAGCGCGTTCTTGATTTTTGGTCCTTTGCGTTTCTGATGCTCAATACCACCACAGCCGCTAGCTCGGTCATAAGCTTTTCTTTTCTCCCTCATCATGGCTGGGTCCGGGGCGGGTATTTGAGATGCATTTACAGCAGGGCCGGACTTCAAATACAGGTGGCTTTGTTTTTTCTTTCCTTTTCGTTTTAAATCAAGAGAAATATGCAGCAATGCACCACCGCCTGGCAAGACTGGGACAGAGAACCAATTCGGATTCATTTCCAATTTTTTCTTTCTTGTTTCTCCTCTTCGGACACGGCATACAGAGGCTTTCTTAGACGATACCCCATACGCGACTGGTTGGATATACCACAAACGCACTCGCTTCAAGTTTCATTTTCTTCCCTTCAGCCTTGGAATTCTATTTTTGTCTTACGGATGATTTACGGCCTTTTACGACGGAATATACCCTAATGAGCATTGACGACCAAGCCTAACGAAAAAGCATTTCCTCGACTTGAAGTCGGGCGAACTTCTTCTTTGACAAAATGGACGATCAAGCCATGTTTGGATATTCGGTTTAGAAGTACTCTTGGACTGGATTCTTGAGGGTCTTCTGGAAAGGTTGGGACCAACACAAACACGAAATCATCTCGTGGCCGAGACGAGCGTATCCGGAATACGGCAGTCGAAGCAGACACTGGTTGTCGACAAATACCAAGGCTTCTGCACCACAACACACATATGATCTGGCCGAGCAGCGGGGATCCTGTGGATGTAGATCGGGGGCTTGAGGCGAGTTGGGCGCTATCAAAGAAGCAACAGGCTGAGCATCGGAGATATCTGCTGGGCAGGGAAATGATGTAGGCGCTCTAATAGCTGTGTCAGCCGACGACCAGCTCCCCCATCCTCAGCACTTCGGCCCTCCGACAATGGGCCTCGCTTCTAGAAGGATGCCGAGTCCCCCCCCCCCTTCACACGCATTACACGACATCGTATTCTCTGCTAGTTCAGGAACAAAATCGTTGGACGGCTGTGGAGGGGCGCCTTGGGGTTTTAGGAGAAGATACGAGGTACCATTACGGTTGGCCGCGTGCTGAACGAACGGCTGGATGGAGAGCAGAATGGAAGCGGCGAATGTAGGTCATCTCACTGCATGTCCCCATCCTCCCCCCCGGAGCCCTGGGTCGAGTGTCTAAGTCCTCCCCACCGGGTGCGAGAAGGGCGCAGCCACGCACAGGAAGAGAGGAGACACTGCAGCGCAAGTGATCCTCTCTCCTGCTGCAACAATGTGGCATGAGATGCTGGTTTCCAGCTGCAGTACCCGGGCGGTCTGCGCTGAGTAGTAGTGGCGGGTCCTCGCCAATAGTGTCCCTGGCTCATTTTGTCTTTGCCGTTACATTAGTAGTTAATTTGAGAACAAATAACAAAATTAACCATGTTCGCACTATCCTCACTGCAATCTCGCCGAAGTTTTGCGACTCTTGCTGCTCGTGACACGAGAATGTACGTACCTGCCTTGAGCAACTACCGGACACAAGCTCTAGGTTGTGAGAGTTGGGTATGTATCACCGTACCCCAGCCGCCCGTACGAGGCCAGTCTTACACACCGCACATAATTTCGGTCCCGACCTTCCAGAAGCCTTCGATCAGTGACCTCTCTTCACATGCCTGCATTGTAGAGATGAGAATCACTTTCGGCGACACTTTACCCGTCCCGGCCAATTAATGTGGCTTACGTGAAACCTACTGACACCATCCCGACACCACACCGTGATTGATTCTACCATGATTACGATTACCTTGCTGGCCGGGCAGGGCAGGAGAGACCCGACCGGGGCGATGTCAGTGGCACAGTGAAACATTTTGGCTACCATTGCGTCTGCATGATTGCTACCTAATGACCACCACCACGGCCAACCTCTCTGAACAGACAGACCGGCAGACCAACAGCAGAGACAGACAGACAGACACAGACACAGACAGCAGGGAATCTATGACGGCGGCACCGCAAATTAGACCGAAAGAGGGTATCGCCGGCATTCTGCGCTGCGCCAAAAGAGGTCAGAGAGCGAGTGCGACCAGCCCCTGGGCCTTCTAGAAGCCCCGCGTAATACTTCTGTGGAACGAGCGACCCCGGACTTCCCTAGCTGAACAGCGCAAAAGGTGGCCTGGGATCCCATCCCTTTCCCCTCGGTCGCCCGCCCGGCAGTCGCTGGCAGTGGAGCGTTAGGGTATCCTGGCACGCCTGGCTCGGAGGGGGACCTGATCTGAGCGGCCCAGCGAAGATCAGCGGTTCGCATCTTAGCCACTCAGCTGCGCGTGTCTGGATGTCGATCTTCTTGTACCCCTTCTCTTTCTCCTTTCTTTTCTTCTGGTGGCCCGCGGGCGCCTGTACTAGACCACTGTACCGGTAGACGACGGCGACAGTACCATGAAGTGAGACCGAGGTGCGAGCGGTACCGATCCGTAGGAGGCGCAACTGCAATCAATGCGGTTCTCATTGAAGGTTACAAGGAGGGTGGTACGCAATCGCTGGCGAGTATCTACGGCGCGTACGCTTCCGAACATCGCAGGTCGTTCGCCTGCCACATCCCTATACACCATTAATTGAGCTCTCATATACCGGGAAGCAATAACGTTATATCCAACCGTGTGGGAAACAAACGGCGAGCATCCCGCTTCCACGACTCGTGAGGGGGTGGCTTTCTTGGGGAAAAGCACTCTTCTGTATAACTCTGTCTGTACTGCATGATAGAAGGGTTGCACAGGGGGAAAGGCGGGCTGAGCCACCCTCTCTGATCCAGTTGGGCGGCACCATCTGTCCTTCCCTGAAACCACCCCTATCAAAGGCGAAAAAATGCAGGTATGAGGGAGCCTATTGGCGCCGGTACGAAAATGCGCCTTGAAAGCTAAGACGACGGCAGGCGCCGGGTCAGCACTCTGATCTTTGCGACGGGTGTCAGGTACTTCTGTAATTAATCTTTGACCTTTCTGTGCTAATCTCCTTGATTAGCTCCTTGACAGAATATGCACCTACGGTATGCTAATCTGAAGTCCAGAGGCGCGGAGCTGGCGGGCTAGGCAGTCATCTTCTGATGAAGTTGGTGATGTATTACGTCTGGAAGGCTGCTCTTCTCAGCGTGCGGCGTCGAAATGCGAATTCGAGATGCCACTAACTTCCATTCCCCTTTTCACGTTATCCAGCGACATGGATGCCTGTGGATCCTGTCATCTTGGGGCTTTCACAATCCCAGTTGGCTGGTAGGTTGGTTCGGGTAGGCTTACTGGTGCAACTGAGGCTTGCAGATGGTGCTGATAGCAGCATGTTTGGAGCCGCCGGATAGGCCGCTCTCCGCAATGCTGTCATCTTCGCTTTATCCCTCTGGATGCAGTCATCTTCATCGTCCCCTTCCTCATCCTCTGTGCCTGCCCCGCTGTCAATCTACATCTCTAGCAGAAGTCCGCATCCGCATAGTGAAGAGGAATACCGCGCCTCATAAGCACATCCGCACTGCACCCCAACGCCATCGGTTACACAATACCGCTCACAGCTCTGTCTGGTGCACTCGCGCTGTACACGGCGGATTTTGCATTACATCTACATAAGGCTCGGACCCTGGCCGCTCTATCACGACCAGCATATGATTCCACACTTGATGATGATGGTGGTGGTGATGCTGGCGCTGGTGCCTTTACGTATTGCCTGAGGCAAGACGGCCGCGCCATTTCGCAGAAGGGCAATCCGCAGGGCATCCTGCAGCCTTACCATTCTTTGCTTTTCTGATTATTGCCGGTCAGTGAGGCGCGGAGCGTTGAGCTCTGCAGATTGGGCCACATGCGAGACGTGCATATCAAAAGGGGGCGGGCGCGGCGCGCGGCGTGGCCCTAAAAAGTCCCGAAAGCGAGTGCTTTCACATCTCTACTCCAGGCAGAAGCCATCATCAGTCATTCTACCAGCAGAATGCGGCTCACCAGACAGATATCTGGGAAAACTCCGGCATCGCTATTTGTGAAGTCGCTTGGCGCAAGGCTTCAGTGCATCGAGATTCATGGATTCCATCATGATGGGAGTTCTCGAGGCTGCGCTATAAGCGCCCCTGCAAGGCGGGTTTTACTGGCGAGTTGCGTTTGTTCCATGCCTGTCCAGTCTTTGCCCACTTGGTGAGTCAGGTTGACTGACTGACTGACAACGCTCTGCTGAGATCATGGCAGCCTGGAATAGGCTCATATCTTAGCGGATTACGGGAGCAGCCTCAAGGTGGGAAATGGTCGTGGATCGTCGCCGACGTGCCGTAGGTGCCCGCGTCCTTTGAGAAAATCTTCAATAAGGGTCGCAGAAACGGTCTCTCGCGTGGCCCGATGACCTCGACCCAACAGCATTCAGCGATATCTTGGAGCCAAGGATTTTGACAACATCTGGCGTTTATTCCCGGAATCGTCGCTCTCGTACAACCCTGTTGAACATGGACCTTTCAGCCTCTTTACGAGAAACTTCTCATCCTATCCAACAACATGGACAATGTCCCGACCCCGGAAACCCCTTAAACCACTTTGGAGTTGGTTTAGGGCTGTGCACCCGTGGCAGCCGAGAGACTTGAATACTATGTCTCACGGCATCGGTATAATGTAATCTCTGACGACTAGCACCGGCGGCGGCTGGACTAGCGACATTGTCTCTATACTTCGTTGACATCAACTCGCTTCGCTGATGATATCTGCAGGTTTCCGGGCGGAGCTCACTTTGTACAGTACATCGGCGCAGGCTTCTGTTATCTCATGCAGCACCACCGATAGTGGAACTGAACCACGTGCGGTACGCGACCGGGGATCACAACAGTAGGTTCAGATATGGCGGTGTACGAGGTCCTCTGTGCGAGGGCTGGCATGGCCGTTTCGTCCTGCTCCGAGGTCTCACGGGTTTGCAACGCACAGGATCTTCTGCCGTGGTCTGCAGATTGGAGAAACACAGCGTCGCTCGTGCGGATTATTGCCTGCGCTTTGCCATTCTCGAGTCCAACGAGAAACGATTCTGTCGCGCGGCGATTTAGGCTTCCACGGCGCGTACCATATGGCGGCCGCTTGCAGTAGTGAGGTCATGGCCATCGTTGCTTGGTGCAGTTGAAGCCTGAAATGTGTAGTTTGTTTAGAGCATTCCGCACAGAAGCTTGCATGAAGCCGGGGTAGCAGTCACACAGCATAGGATGAGACTGGCATTGTGACCATCTGGCGGCGCTTACCGCTGACAAAGACCCACAGCGGTGAATTCTTAAGTCTGGTGTTGCACTTGTTACATGCTCAAGTCTTATAAATTTCTATCTAAGCTGGGTGGAGCCCAGTCATTGACAAGAGAATACCGTGGAGGCGCGAATTTTGCCCAACTCGATGGAGCATGGCTAGCCGCTCTCCCATGTCTTGATCACCTCCAAGTCTGGCAAGGGCTTCGGCGCACTGGATGATCGTGGTGCATAGCGCAAACGTTGCTGGCTTTGACGTCCAGCCTAGTGGACCGTCATCCCTCGCTGCGAGTGCAGCGAGCTGGTCCAATCCCTGCCGCGTCCATGACCTCAGAGACTCGAGTGATGCTTCTCCGTCTGCGAAGGATAGGCTTTTGAAGAGGCATGTCCATCGTTCTATCTCTCTGACTTCGTCTATGTACAGATTTTGCTCTTCGATAACGAAGAGTGAATCGTTGAACTGGAGAGTCTGCTCGAATTGCTCTTCTGGTGACGGCCAAGGGTCCTTGCTGTTGCTTAAGTCAGCTGCAATAGTGGAGTCGCCTATCATCCTTCTCGTAATGTAGTATCTAAACTCCTCGAGATGTCCAAAGTGTGTCCCTAGCCAAGTCAAGAGGTGTTGAGCTGCATCTACCGGGACAAGAGCCTGGTTGAGAATAGAAGCTGATGCCAAAGAGCCTATCTCCCTGATCTCCTCGTCGTCATCATTCAGAGTATCGTACAAGGCAAGTAGGAAAGGGAGGTATGATGATTGAGTGCACTGCTTTCTGAGTACGCTTGCGAACGATTTGATAGCGGAGGCGGCTGCGAATCTCATATCGAAGGTCTGTATCACATTATCAATTTATCATAGCTCAACCAAGACTCAAGCAAGAATAGACAATAATCAATCAAGAATTTGACTCACATTGTCATCGTTTCCGGCATCAGCCATAGCTTTGCCCCATTCTCGTAGTTGCCAATCAACTTGCCCACCTCGCAACGCTCGAACGGCCATCACTGGGCCAGAAATCCTGATAACAGCGTGTGAGAGGTCTGGGTTGATATCTCCCATGCTCAAAACTTTGTCGAGGTTGATGAGGTCACTTTCCGTCGGTAGGTGGTCAAGCCTTCCGGTGCCCAGCAGATCTTCTAGGATATCAGTGAGATTATTGAGAGAAATTGCTCGTGGTTCTGCAACAATTGTGCTGCTGCAGACCTCGAGGTATAGCTTGCTGAGTTCTGGTACTTGCTTCCCCTGCCAAATTTGTGGAATTGCCCGGAGCATATCGCAGGCTGTGTTCGTATCTTTGGCCAGAGCCGCAATAATAGCGTCCTTGAGGTTTGTCGTGTCTGACGCTTGTAATTCGAGCTGCACTGTTCGAATTGCTAGTCGAGTGTCCAAGAGTGCCGCGGAATGCCCTCTTGCGAGATAAGAATCCTGGTCATCGAAATCGAAATACTCTCTCGACATCGGCGAGAGACTCCATGCCAGACTCACAATCTCCGCATAAGACGCCCGAAGCTCTGGAGCCTTAAAGCCAGTCTCCTTTCGATGTCTTTCAAGAACGGGTGCTAGGCCTTGAATGTCATCTATTTTCTAATTTAGTATGGTTGAACATGATTTCATGGTTCGGTGGCTTGCCTTGTAATCGATCCGGCGTAACTTCTGAGACTCTTTCCAGGCAGGACTTAATGGTAAGCAGGGTCCCGTGAAGTCTGTTTGTAGACCCAAAAGCATCACAGAGTAGCTGGTCGACCAACGGCACCCACTCTTTATGTAGCAAGAAAGAACAAAGAGTTCGAGCTGCAATCTCCCTGACGTGCCATAGATGACTGCCCAAATACTCGGCGATGAGACCATACAGCTCATCACGATGGGCATCCGGCGGTCCGGCGCGTCGAATAATGTCTAAGGCAGGGAAGACAGATTCTGCAGCTGATATCTGAACTCCAGCCTCCATTGCAGCCCGCCCTGACTGTAGAAGATTGATGAGAACACCTGACAGGGTCGAGTACTTGACGTACGAGACACGGAGAGTCTTTCCATCCCAGCCAGCATCCATGGAAGATTTGTTCTCATTTGTGCCGAAAAGGCAGTCGATAAGACTTCGCAGGAGAAGTAACCCGCAGTTTCGTATAGCCCATACTTCTGACTTCAATGACGTGGTGGCTAATTGCAGGCACTCCGACAGATATATCTCAGCCCTCTTGCTAAGGAGTGAACTCTTGAATACGTCTTTGATGCAGTTGAGCGCATGCACCTGGGGCAAATTCGAGCCGTCTGTCTCGGACATTCGTGCTGGTTTGCTGGCTATTTCTTGAAGTTGTCGAATGACTTCCCCGAACGACGGCTTCTCGGCGTTGGCAGCCAATATGCCGCACATTAAAGCAGGTATGCCGGCCGACCGGCGGGTGGTGGAGACCTGTTCATGGATGCAAGAGAGCGCCCCCTTATACCAGGTCTCAAGCAACGTAATTTCGGTGGAATTGCTTTGACTCGGTTCGCGAGACACCTTCTCCAATTGACAACATGTCGTGAAGGTAAGAGACACCATGCTGAAGGCGCCACGATGCCGCAGACTGGATAATTGCTCGAAAGTCAAGTTCCCGACGTCCTCGAAAACTTGGCGAGTAGGGACTAATACTCCCTTGTCACGACTTAGTCGAAGGGTGTTGACAATGGTCCGCATGAGATTGCTAGACTCATAGATCGCTCGAAAGCTATAGCTCAAAAGATCCTTGGTATCAAGACCTTCGACTTCTTCCATCTCTTGAGGAAGATGACCTTCGGGGGAGTCGTCACACAGCACGTAGCTGACCGCTCTCCATATCCGCCTACAAGAATGCAAAATGCGCATCTGTACATCAACCAGAGACTTGGCCTCTTCTTCGTTGTATCGCGACTTGACCAAGACTTCCCAAATGTACCGTAGGGCAGCAAAGCCCCCGTGGATCGGGCGTTCGAGAGCAGCGCGTCCAAGATCAGACTCTGCCATGGTGAGATTATCTTCCAAACTGCCTATGACACTAAACAGGAGATCTAGCCGAAGGTCTTGAGGGCCCAGCCAGCTACATAGAAGACCGTATGAGCGGGCGGCACCATCAGCGTGATCAGCTCTTGCCGTTTTTGAGGCAAGATGGACTGCTCGTGA
Organism: Phaeoacremonium minimum UCRPA7; assembly: GCF_000392275.1. Taxonomy (NCBI): domain Eukaryota; kingdom Fungi; phylum Ascomycota; class Sordariomycetes; order Togniniales; family Togniniaceae; genus Phaeoacremonium; species Phaeoacremonium minimum. Next base: position 90,544 of record NW_006921036.1, read on the forward strand.
GCAGAACTCGCGGAGAATCTCTAGGAGACTGGCTGGAGGCACGTCACCGCCAAGTTGTATCACTTCTTTTGCAACCTCTGGTGAGAATAGCATGAGTACAGATACAGCACTTTCCCGAACATCGTCAAAAGGATCCATGATGAGATCCAAGATTGACCGGATCCAAGCATAATTACGATAAATACGTGTTGCTGTTCCAAGATCAAGGCAGTCATACGACCCGACAGCATCCTTTGCAATTTTCAGAACAGATATGAGCGATTTCAGAGATGCGATGTGCCGCTGGTATGACGCTGTTGGGATAAGCTCTTTTCTGAGGAAGTGCAGATACCACTCGAAGAAATCCTCATGGAGCGTCAGGGTTTTCTTAAGCCAGGATACGTCTTCTGTCGATATTTCCGCGGTCGTCTTTCCAATTCTCTTGTGTATCTTGTTCGCTTTGTCATTTAAGGCTCCTGGGTCCCGCTGGGGGTTTGCTCGTTCTTTCTCGGCTATCTCCTTTTGTAAAATTGAGATAGCTCCTTTTACGCGGATAACCATGGTCTTTGAATGCCCCAGAATATCATTACGAAGCTTCGCGTCTGGGTCGGCATGGCATGCGCCCAAGTAGCGGCGTAATAAGCCAAGGGCAGCTGGGGAATATGGCCGTGTGGACGAAGAGGACGCAATAAGGAGCGACATGGCGAGGGAGCGGACATCCTGAGAGGGGTGCCTCAGATACGGCTCGAGAATATCTTCGTTAAGCACGATTGAGGTGGAAGCCTGCCTCTTCCCCGTAAGGCTAGGCTCTTGAACCAAAGCAGCCTTTTTCCCAACTTCCAACGCAGCGAGATGCAACATAGCCAACATGTCTAGAGCATCTTCTGTCTGCTTCGACGTCGATCTTGGACGATTGAGATCTGCTAAGATCTCTAGAGATAATTCTTTGTCGGTCTTGAAGAGAGGCGTGAAAACGTAGTTCTTCACCTCCTCTAAGATCTCCGGATCATCTTTCACTGCCTTCAGGAGCCACGCCTGTAAAGTGTTGGCGGTAAAGACGAAGTCGTGGTCTCGAACTTTTCCAGAATAAGTGTCCCGTAGACTCCTAAAAAGGCTTACTAGGAGCTTCCCAGCAACTGGCGCTACATAATGCAAATTCATCCAGGAGAGTGTTTCTGCAATAAACTTCTCCCAAAGTTCATTGGCTGGTAGATAACGCACATCTGGTCGAACGTTCCTATACGTTTGATCTATATTGTCAAGTGTTACAATCGACTTGCTTAATAAGTGATGCAGTGAACTTGTAGATGATTTGATTAGAGGTCGCGTGGATTGTCGAGAAATGATAGATACCAAGCTCTCCAAAACGCTATACTTGATAGAGTTGCCTACTCCAGCGTTCGGGTTCTGTTTAATGGAAAGAGATAGCAGGTCCAAAACAAGCCTCATGGACCGGTGCTGATCCTTTTCATTCCACTCGATGTAGAAATTAAACAGCTTCATTGCTGTATCCTCTGAAAAGGCCCAAGATCTTATGGCTGGTTCTTTCGACCTCGTGCTTTGTTGTACGAAGCCACAAAGCTTAACGCAGGCATTTCCAGATGCATTTCGAGGCCTGGTAGCATCGTCAAGCAATCTAGAGAATACCGTCTGTGCGAGCCTATACTTGGTGTGAGCATTCTTGATGGGAAACGAGGGGCTCAATCCATACGATACTGAAGAGGCTTGGGGCTGTGCTTCGAGCCAGGTCACCAAGTCATTAGGGTTGCTAGATGTATCCTCTAACGAGGGGATCTGAGTTTGACGCATGTTGAGCTTCAATGGAAGATACTTGAATGCATGGACAGCTTGACGGAAACGTCGTCAAATTCTGTGCAAATTTGCTTCGGTTGTTCGAGCGGTCATTTCTGGGCGGTTGATCATCAGAAGATGAAAAGATTGATTTCCATTTTCAAACAAATCAATCCTTCTTCTCAAAATAACTGAGGCATATTGAATTTTCAGTCACTTTGAAAACCTTAGGGTATGCATGTGGTAAATAGCACTGGTAAAGATGCATCTGGAGCCCAAGGTACGTACTTTTTCACCGCTACCAGATACGGTTACCTCCACCTATAGCAAAACACACCGACGGTGAGAGGACCGGGGACCCGGGAGCCCGAGCACAGACCACCCGGGGCCGTCATCGCTGGACTGGAATTTTTTTCGACTTGAAGCCTCAATCACCCGAGGACTACTTATCTAGTAATCACCTCCCCCAGCCAACTCACTCTGCCGTGGTTATCGTACCTGGTAGATAGCGAACCAATCCGTTTTCCATTCTCTGCCGACACCTTCTGGCGCTCCCTCGACGACTTGCCTCTTCATTCCTTTCCTTTTTGTATTAGTTTTCGCGAGAATGTCTGGTATCTGGGATGCGCTGACTGGACGGAAGTCCTCTCAGCAATCATCAAGTAATACGCCGCAACAGTCGCCGGTCCCGACGGACACCTTCCAACCGACTCCCTTCGATCCCTCTACAGCACAAGGCGTAGACTCCTTCCTAGGAAGCTCTGCGTTCGCCGATCCCTCTCAATTACATCCTCTTGCCGGCCTGAATAAGGATGCACTAGAGTACCTTTCTCTAGAAGACTCTGCGCTGTCCGACCTCCCCGGCTCACAGTCTGTCCTCCCATCCAGGGGCTTCACCGACGACCTCTGCTATGGAACCGGAGTTACATATCTGGCTGCTTTATCTCTCGGAGGAGCCTGGGGATTGCAGGAGGGTCTAAGGAGGTCGGCAGGACAGCCGCCGAAGCTGCGATTGAACTCAGTGTTGAACGCAGTCACAAGACGGGGACCGTTCCTGGGTAATTCTGCCGGTGTGATTGCAATAGTGTACAACTGTATCAACTCCTATATCGGCTATCTTAGGGGGAAGCACGATTCAGCGAATAGCATTGCTGCGGGAGCTCTAAGTGGCATGCTGTTCAAGAGCACAAGGGGTCTACGACCGATGATGATCTCTGGAGGCATTGTCGGATCTGTTGCAGGTGTCTGGGCGGTTAGTAATCTTTGGCTCGTCGTTGCTGTTATCGTATCGCTAACTCTGTTAAAGGTGGCCAGAAAAACATTCTTCCCCGAACCGGAACAAAACCAGCCTGTGGCACTATAAGACAAGCGCTGCAGCGATTCATTTATAACCCGTATCATAATTACGTCCTCGAATCCAGCTACATCATTTTCAAGTACTGGGAACGTCGAGCTCCTGCTCCTAGAAAAGGCTGGGGAGCTAAGGTTGAGGCGCTCAACATTTGTCTGAGTAGGCAGTTCATTTTCTGATCTCTAATGGCGGGGGTGGCAAGCATAGCAAAGGTTGATCTCTCCTCCTCATGGGCACTTGTATAATAGAGGCTGTATGGCATAGAGCGCTGGCGGCGCATCTGGTGTGTGGCAGGCGTTTAGCCTCAAATATCAGGCGAACTTCGCATTTAAAGCTTTCAAGGAAGGCACTGCAACTGTTTTCGGGTGAATCTGCACGTGGTTCTTGTTCTCAACTTTGAATATTGGCATGCCAACCAGGGAAAATCGTAGTCCACGGCGATTGTTGCCTTGTCCTGGAGGGGATCTTGCCTTGTCATGATTGCCGACGTGGTTGAGCTTCATTCTTTAAGCTTCATTCTTTGTTTACTTCCCAGCATCACGTACTTCGGACATATCCTCGTCCCTGTCCAAGGGATTCTCTTTGATCTCTGCTTCTTTTTATCTTTCTTGACATCACCTGTGCATCTCACTTATCTCGCAGGACTAAATTCTTCGCCATAATGAACTCAGCAATGTTCCACCTCTCTCGCAAAGCCGAGGAGCTCAAGGACATGTATATCAGGGATGTCATCCAGCATTGGTGGAACTACCGGACAAAGAGATTTCCAGATGACTGGAGTGCCCTCAAGTTCATCGCCATGGAGGATACGGTTCACATCTACAAGGATAGTATTGCACTGCCTATTGTCGGCGGTGGTTATGCTTACATCACACACTTCGACGTCCCTGCACATATTGAGCATGACTTTGTTCTGGGCCCCAGAGAGCTTATCAAAGAGATAGAGTGTCTCCTGAATAGAGACATCGAGGACAGCTGCTACTGGGACCTTCTCAATCAACCACTCCAAAGTGACACTTGGTTGAAGTCCATGGATCTGTTGGAGAAGGCAAGTAACATAGACAAGGTTCACCGGCCTTGATCCCTGCTCACTTTCTCTCAAATGCATGTCTGCCTAGCTTACTGACAATTTCGCAGTTGATCATCGTTGCAAAGCACCAACTTCGAGAGACTACAGAGAAAAACCTCCAAGTGTGGCGCGACCAAACTGGTGGATATTTCGAGGCTACTGTTGGCTACCTTGACTATCATGGAAAACTCGAGTACTTCAAATGCGAGCTATCCTTCCTAGCTTCTTATCACGAATTCTTACGGGTTCTTGAGATACACAGGAAGCCTCCTTTTGAGCCTGATGACAAATCTGTCATGGATTCCTGGGACTTGAGCATTCAAATTCTCGAGACAGCAAGCACGAAGATCACCAAAGACTTCAAAGATAAAGTCACTGTGCTCAAGTACAATATTGCAGCATTCCGAGAGACGGATTGGAAGAGCACTGGCATCTGGATGTATTCTCTTCGAGAGATGAACGGCCCAGAAAGGGACCCTTTGTGGGTGGCAATGGACACCAAGGGCAATTACGTGGAGGCTATGAGAGAAGTGGCGAAACGTAAAAAGTCAATTGTGCTCCTCAGAGTAAGTGCCAGGAATTCTCTCAAGGTTGCAAGTATGTTGACGAGTATCTACAGTGCTGGCAGACCAGGATGTCCAACATATGGACTGAGTTGAAGGCTCTAGAAGAAGAGCACCGGATCCTCGTCGGTCCTGGTACACAGATGGCCATTCAAGGCGTCAATAAACCGCAAGATCTCAAGCCATGGCATTCATCACACGAGAATATCTACGAGGACATCTGTACAGCTTTCATCGATAAAGCATTCGAGGATGAGCCCTTCTCCCAGCCACCGCGGAAACTGACGACCACTCAACATCGAACAATTGAGACAACTGCCCATCCAAGATTCCCCCATCTGCCACGTCCGCTGGAGAGAAACAATCTCGTGTCTCTGAGGCAAGCGGGATTCGTTGCCATAGATCCTAAGGCAAATAGGGTCAAACCTGTTCATAAGCAAGAGCAAGGATCCACGATTGAAGGATTTTCAGAACTTGGGACGGAGCCCAATGTCACTGGCTTTCCACCGGACTGGTCCGAGAGCGATCAGGAAGTTGCTCCAGCGGGTTGGCTTCTTGCCGCAATGACAAATGCAGGCGAACATGGCGAGGTAGAGGCTGGTAACGATAGTTAGACTGGGACAGACCTCTGTGATGAGCTATCACGATGGCTGGGTGGTGGACATGAGACATGATGTGCATAGTCCATTAATGTAGACATAATACAACAGACTTAGTACACCACTTACGGTGATAGCCTTGCAAATAGACAAGAATCTCACAAGTTTGAGAATCTATCATGAGTGCATAGCATATTGTATGATTCATCTACTCTTTATTTAAATCTTTAACAAAGTCATAAGAGGTGACAGCACGAACGATGAATGGTACGTAGTACTTCTCATAGATGTACTTTTAAAAAATCAGAAACAAAACAATGTTGCCTAGACACATTTTGGATGAGTAATAAGTATGCCTGAGCCTTATGGCTCCTTCCTCCCTTTTTATTTCGCTGTCTATTTTACAGTATTGGTGAAAATATCTAAAACATATTAACCAGCTTTGCCCAGCGCACGATTGCCTGCTACTTGTTGCATGCAATATTGTTGCAGACTGAGTTGATCTGCTTCAGACGCCCTCAACACCAAGCACATTATATCACCAGAATTTTATCAAGATGTGCTGGTGTATTCCATACCGCTGCTTTACGGATTACGAATGGGAAGACGATGACCTCATTGAAGCTCAACGCTTTCGTTGGAATGGGCAAGCATGGGAGCTGCAATTAGTCCGAGCGGTAAGTGGATTGATTCGTTTGAAATATCCTATCATACACCAGACGAAATTGTTGCCCGTTCTCCTATTGTTTACGTTCTTGCCGCGTGGGACATCAGCCCCAAGTGAGATTCACCCCTTACCCCTTTCCCGCTTTGAGCTGGAGTTTTGCTGCAGGGAAAAGCTTGACAACAAAGCTGTGTAGGCAATAGGAAAACAATAGATATTCACCCCTATTGTTTTTTCTGTCCTGGACACGTATATATTCGGCCTCCTCCCTCTTGCATTCTCATAAATTCCGCGGTTCACACTGTCCACAAAATCCACGGGCAGACTACATCCTTCCCAAGCAACTTCTTTCTCCTCCTAATTGACCCATGGAGGACAAACCACGTCGTCACCGTGTCAACTCAGACTTGGGTGACTTTCAGGCAGTCAGCATGACATCACCTGCCAACAAGAGTGCAATGAAGCACTTCAAGAACACTCGCCGTGTGCGCATCTCCAGCCCTACTCCCGCTGATGAGAAGTATCACTACCCTTCTCCGGTCCATTCTGACCCTCCTGTGGTGAGCCACGACACAGATCGCGAGGCACTCAAGAAATCTGAGGCTCCTCCCGTGGTTGAGAATACTGCCACTTACCCTCCGTACAATTCGACTACATCTGTGACTGCTGGCCCAAATCCCATCTTCACTCACACTACCCAACCTGTTGGCCTGCCACCCGGCTTTGTCCAAGCCAACTTTCCTGGACAGCCTTATCCTTCCCCTCACTTCGCTGGAGCTCAACCTCCTTCCTTTCCCACAACAACAAACCTCACACCAGGTTTCTTTCTTGCGCCAACCCACACGCAATCCATCCCAGCCTCAGCTCCAGCAACAATGGCCGCAAACTATCAGAACGCGTTCCCGTATAACTACGGCGTGCACTTTCAGCCGCAGGTGCCTGATACATCTGCTGGCGCGATGGTGCACACCTATGTCCCGCGCTTTGACAATGCTCCTGGTGTTGTTGCGGTTGCGGGTCAACCTCAGCCTGGCATTCTTGTGGGTCCTCGATCTTATTTCCATGACACTTATCAAGTCATCCAGCCAGTCTATCTGAATACCCAGCCTGCTGTAGCACCCTTGTACTGCAGCAACTATTATGCAAATCCCTCCTATTTCATACCCCTCGGGTTCAAGGGAGATAAGCATAATGTCGCACCGTACTATGGAGTGAGAAACCACACAAAGCATCACATCACCATCTCTTTTCTTGATCACAAATCATTGATAGGATTCTGAGCTAACTCTTCCTCACAGCCAGCGAATACCGTCCAATACCAGAATGGCGTTCCGTTCGCCCCCGCTGTTGGCCCAACCGTACCTCTCGTGAACCAGCAACCGGCCTACCAGCCTGCCCAGATTATGATGGCCAACGGATCTACTCCGGTTATGAGTGCCCCGATCCAGGGTATTCCTCCCATGATGGGCGGCGCCCCGCCGCTGATTGTTGGAGGTCAGCCGCAGTTCATGCCAGGTACTATGACCCCCGACTCCACCCACTTCGAGCCTGCCACTGGTATTGGCCTCACTGGCATGGAAGTTGCCGCCGATCAGGCGCAGAATCCTGAACTGTGTGAGCCGCAGGATTTTAAACCCGCGTCCGACGACCCCTCGCGCATGTACTGGGTCCGCCAGTGTGACGGTTGCTGGACCGCGTTGTCCCGAGCTGCCATCGATGGCGTTGGCGATTGCCGTTGGTACGTTATGCCTAACGGAGTCTTCTATGCAGTTCGTCTGCCTAGCTAGTTGGCTGAACATCTGGTGAGTTGCTTAAAATCTGTCGAGCTTGAAGAAACTTGCACTGATCTTCGGGTATCAGATGAACTTTCCGCGAACGACACCGTACGAGGTCCCACGACTACCTCACCTCTCGACAAGAACTTGGCAACATTGCGTTTTCCTTTTCCCCAACGTTTTTCTTTCGGATTGGTTTGTGCTCCAAGGCATTTTGTCTTCATTGATACTAACTCATACACCAGATGGTTTCGTTTCTTCTCATACCACGGAATTTGCCTCTCGATGAAGTGATGCTTCACGTTCTTGTAAGACCTCGAATCCGCACGCGCCATTTGAGACTACTGATCACCTGACCATTATCTTCAGCAATAAATGGACAACGAAGCCAGTCCTTCGGGTTCTCTTGACAGCTATGTTGTTAAAGCTGGTACGGGGAATTGGCTAGTGTGGCAAGGGGTTCATGAGATGATCAGTTGCTTCTTTTTTCCTTATTTTCCTTTGTATGTCAGGTTCGGAATGGAAGAGCTCGGGCGTCTTGCGACACTCAGCCTCTAACAAAGGGGTCAGTCAACATCGTGTGGAAGCTCTCCAAGACTTAAGACGACGGTCACAGGTCTAAACTTTCGGCTCTCAACGGTTTTTCATAAGTCATCGTAGTCATACACAATGCTAGTTCTTGTTGAGACAAGCTTGAGGCTGTGAATTGCGTGTGAAAATGTTGATCATTCCGGGTGCTTTGGTGTTGTGAAATGAAGACATAAAAATTACCCCTAACTATCGACCCCTCGCAGGAAATGCTTTTATAAAAGCAGCGAACGCTACTCAGCCAGCCAAGAGCCACCTCTTACCAGACTGTCGTGCCACTCGTAAAAGAAGATCTAATATATTAGAATGTCTTTGGTTGTCGATATGTTTCAAGGGGCTATTCTAACAGCTGACAATTGAAAAGGGGAGGAATGATGCCGTCATATACCGGCCCCACATATGTGCGGAAGGTTCGGCGGCTCGGGCACTCGGGACTTCGGACACTTGGGAGCTCAGAATTTTGTTCTTTGCACGATCTACAAACGTGTATTGACGGCGGCGACCACAATGGGACGTTTCTAAGCAGAAATCTAAGAAGCAATTTGATTGGGACGTTTGGCCTCATGGATCGTGAGACCATACAGAGAGTTCTGCGAGATCGACGCCGACTTCAAGAGGCTAGAGCATGTTACCCTTGCCAGCAACGAAAGGTAAGAAACTCTCCTTATGCGAGAATTTCATGAATATTGAGTATTCTGATTGTTCGAAGGTCAAATGTGACAAACAGCAGCCATGCCGTACCTGTCAAATCCGGGGGCATCCGGAGATTTGTACATTTGCCATAAATTCTAAGGATGGCGGCGCACAGCAAGATCATCGAAGAAAAGTATCCACAGCTAGACAACCGAGAATACCTGCAGCGAAGCATAGTGAATCTGCATCTGATATAACATCCCCATCGGGCCATGACTCCGTGCCGGCCATCATATCTTCCAAAATCTCCTTCCCAAATGACGGACCACTTTCTCAAGACGTCAGGGCAGTACTAGGTTTACAAAACACACTTACAAGCTATTTATTCACGGAGAACAGCGGCCAGGGAAACCCTATCGATGCTCTCATAATGATAGCTCCGCGGCGCGGGGACGTTGTAAAGTATGTTAGCTCAAGCTCTTCGCCTAATACAGCTAGAAGTAACACTGTTGCTAATAGATACTACCAACACTATCGCACACACGTTGCACCCTTCAGCCCTATACTGATCGAGGCAGATAAGTTTGAGCTTGATATATCCGCATACCTGAAAGCAGAGGCGACGGGTGAACTGAAAACCCAAGAAAGGCTTCTTCAAGGGCGCTGGGCAACACGTGAAGGAGTCAGCTTCGTCGCACTTTTGCTCTCGGTGCTCGCTTCTGGAGCATTCTTCTCAGATGATGAGAGAAGCACGGATTTGGCGCAATCATTTGGTATGCTTACTCCTTTTTGGACGCAGGCTGAGATATTGACCTCATCTCAGCGAAGCTGGCTTTCCAGGGCCTTCGTCTGGCCAATTTTCTTTTCCAACCCTTAGCCTCCGACATCCAGACACTTCTGATACTGGGAAATACCCTTCATAATACTGGCCAGTCAGATGCTGCTTGGGTCTTGCTTGGAACGACGGTTCGACTGGCTCATACTATAGACGACCATTCCCAGAGTACCAATGTCAGTACATCTGGAGATCGTGTGATGAAAGCTCGTTTATTGAGGTAGCTATTCTACTCATCCTTGTCCCGTAAATATCATATTTGGCAAATTTCAGACTGACTATGAGTAGATCTAGAGTTCGATGGCAGGACGCGCTCTTGAGCATATGCCATGATCGCCCGCCAGCGATTTACAGCCACGGGTGGGCATTGGTACCACAGCAGCTGGCTTTGAACGATCTTTCATATGCTGAAGTTATGCACCGTCTCTCGGATATAAGCATCGAGTTCATGCAACGCAAAGCTTTAAATTTTTGGGCCGACAAGTCCCTACCTGATTTCCTGAGCGCTGTTGATGCTTTGTATGCTACCTCGAAGAGCTATCTACGCGAAACTGCTGCGTGTAAAGACCTGTCTCAGCTCCTAGAGCACTATGCTCTCAAGATGCACCTTTCATTCTTCATAACATATATCTGCAGACCTGCAATACGGAACTCTACAAAGATCAATGAAACCTTGACCAATGACAACCTCAGTGTACGAGCACAGGAGAGCCTAATACGAGTCTGCCAGGCATTTATGGATTTCCAGGCTTTGAGTATAGTTCCTCGAAGGACGTGGTCTATGATACATGAGGCACTGAGCGCGGTTCTACTGCTATATGTATGGGATAAAACAAGACATGATACAAATTGCCGCCTTCTTCAACAGCAGGTTGTTGATATATTTACTAATGACATAACCGATGAGACAACAAACGATAATCTAGCTTCAAGAGAAACAACATGGTTGTCTCCGCAGCACATACGGACACTACTATCACTGCGAGATGCCCTCGGCCAAGACCGGCCGCACGATATCTCCGCTGAAAATCAAAGCTCCACTCCTGCGGACGCTGTCACCGAAGTGTACGCTGACACTGGTGCTCCTGGAACTGACCCGTTTGCTCCGTTTTCCTCATTGGAGTAAGTTTTATACAGCCTTACATTTATTACGGACACCTGATCATCTGACCGAGTGAGCTGTGACAGCTCGTCCTTCAATTTTAGCCTTGGTGATGTTGGCATGGTTGGCTTGTCTCCGCTGGACTACCTCAACTACTATTTAAATGGTAAGATACCGCAATATATCCTTGCACTAGCAACAGGGCGACTTACGAAAATAGCAGCAGGAACTGTGTCTGAAGCCTCTGATGCGGGCTTTCTCTTCCAATAAAGCATACCGTGGACACGGTCATACTTCCCGCTCCTTCTTCCAGCCTTCCCATCGCTCAAAATCCCCTGTGTCCAGATTGAACTGGTCTAACAGTCTTCCGACCGTCTGGTCGGCCAAATCGTCTACCGAAGATGGCTTTATATAGTAAGCCGGCACAGGAGGGAAGATGACTGCTCCTGCTCTCGCCACCTCGAGCATATTCCGGAGGTGAATCTCGCTCAGGGGAGTCTCGCGCGTGACAAGCACAAGCTTCCTCTTCTCCTTGATCATGACATCTGCGGCGCGGGAAATCAAGTCATCGCAATACCCGCTGTGTATGGCCGCCAGAGTCTTCATACTACACGGAGCCACGATCATCCCGGACGCTAGGAACGAGCCACTGGCGATGGGGGCGGCCATATCGTTGATACTGTAGACATGATCCGCTAACGCCCGCACCGCAGACGGGTGGTAGTCCGTCTCATATTTGATTGTTGCTTCTGCCCATTTAGAGATCACCAGATGAGTCTCGATGTGAAGACGTCTGAGAGCAATCAAGGCTTTGATTCCAAGAAGCGCCCCTGTCGCGCCCGTAATAGCAACGATAATTCTTTGTCTTCGAGGGGTTCGGGCCTGATAAGGGGCGGGATCGGGCATTGTCTGCTCCATCTTCACGCTGGCTGAGATCGAAAGTAATACTGAGTAAATAGACAGCAGATTGGGGTATTGTAACGTGAAATGAGCTGTGGTGGTGGAATAGTTAGGAATGGAGACTGTATACCGTCCTATATCTGGGGTACCTATAGGTTTTCGGCACCCGTTATCAGTATACTTTGGAACTTTATGGAAAGACAAAGCAACTGTGATGTGATTCTCCGGGAATATATTACTTGTGAGGCGACACTGGGTGCACTTTTGGCCGTCTTCCGAGCCTCCGAGCCTCCGAACCGTCCGCTATCCACCCGACATCCACAGGAGGTCATAATATGCGGCCAGAAATGGACAGTGGTGGCCAAGGTTCGTCAGTGGTGGGTACATCACAAGATCTCGGGGTATAAGTACGTCTGCCAGGTAATCATTTTCCATTTGACCTCATCGATTTCCTTTTCTTTTAGCTGCTGTATTTGAAACAAGGTGGTAATTGTCGGCAACAAGAACCCGAATCTGATATCGATAATGGCGGACTCAAATCCAGCTCTTTCCTTCCGCGCGTTCGTGGATGCTTTGAAAGCTGACGATGACCTTGTCGAAATCAATGAGCCCATCGACCCCTACCTCGAAGCTGCTGCCATCACGCGGCGCGTATGCGAGACCAATGACAGGGCACCCCTTTTTAACAACCTCGTTGGTATGAAGAAGAATGGCTTGTTTCGAATTCTAGGAGCACCAAACTCCCTCAGGGGCTCAAGCAAGGATCGCTACGGACGGCTGGCTCGCCACCTCAGCCTCCCACCGACAGCGGGGATGCGCGAGATCCTCGAGAAAATGACTTCTGCTAGCAGCATGAGACCGATCGAGCCTACTGTTGTGGAAAATGCACCTTGCAAGGAGAATTCCATTGAAGGAGACGAGATTGACCTCACGGCACTCCCAGCGCCAATGATACACAAAGACGATGGGGGAAAATACATTCAGACCTATGGCATGCATATTGTGCAGTCGCCTGATGGGAATTGGACAAATTGGTCTATTGCCCGGGCGATGGTACATGACAAAAGACATCTGGTCGGCTTGGTCATTGAGCCGCAGCATATCTGGCAGATCCATCAGATGTGGAAAAAGGAGGGCCGTGACGTGCCCTGGGCATTAGCATTCGGGGTGCCTCCCGCTGCCATAATGGCGTCCAGCATGCCGATTCCTGATGGTGTATCTGAAGCAGGCTATGTTGGTGCCATGACCGGTTCCTCGATGAAGGTTGTGAAGTGCGATACCAATGATCTATTTGTGCCTTCAAACAGCGAGATTGTGTTCGAAGGCACACTCTCTATAAGTGAAACAGCCACAGAAGGTCCTTTTGGAGAAATGCACGGCTATGTATTCCCCGGTGATAGCCATCCCTGGCCAGTCTATACCGTCAACAAGATCACATATCGCAACAACCCTATCCTTCCTATGTCATCCTGCGGAAGACTAACCGACGAGACCGTAAGTGAACTCTTTGTTCCTCACGAAGAGCATGGATACTAATGTCTTGTAGCACACAATGATAGGAGCTCTTGCGGCGGCTGAGATTGGAAGATTATGTAAACAGGCTGATCTTCCTGTTCTCGATGCTTTTGCGCCCTTTGAGTCTCAAGTAACGTGGGTTGCTTTGCGCATTGATACCCAAAAACTACGAAACATGGATATTTCTTCCAAGGACCTGTGCAAGAAATTTGGAGACTTGATTTTCAATCACAAGGCCGGCTACACAATCCACCGCATAGTGCTTGTGGGTGATGATATTGATGTTTATGACGGGAAAGACGTCATGTGGGCTTTCTCGACTCGTTGCCGGCCGGGGACGGACGAGGTGTTCTTCGAGGATGTTCGCGGCTTTCCGTTGATCCCATACATGTCTCATGGCAGTGCCAGCCCAGTAAGAGGCGGAAAAGTGATATCGGACGCTCTACTCCCGTGTGAATATTCAACAGGACGCACATGGGTTGCGGCGGATTTTGCGCACTCATATCCTGACGAGATGAAGTCAAAAATTCTCCAAAGGTGGGAATCATTCGGATTCCGGAGACAAGATTGAACAGATTGCACCACATTATCAGTTATTTTCTATGTGTTAGTACGTACTTGCTTAGCAAGGCTAGATTAGAAAAGCATTATCTCGAAACATATAGCTGATGGCCCGAATGGGGCAGAGAATGCTCGAAAACATTGATAGCAGTATATGAGAATGGGCTCCAAATCATCAAGTCATCCACGGTCTTGAAAAAGGACAAAGTAAAAGAAGGAGCATTAAACATTGACAGAGTCAAGAAGGTTGTTTCCACGACTTACGCAGTCCTAGTCCGCGTTAGCGCAAGAAGCACGCTTCGAGATGGCGCTGCGGGAAGATGCATTAGTTCCTACAGGGGTCTTCCGGACCTCGGTAAACCACCTAAATTTAGTACCCTTTGGGGGAAACCTAGTGAGCAGTGCATCATTGCCTTATCTCACCCCGCTGCCGAGGGACCGCGGGATTGCGACATCATCCTAGAGCGCATCATTGTCATTTCGAAACGATATCAAATCAACCACACAACGAAGTGGCGTAGACGAACGAAAACATCGCCATTACACAAGTCGCGAAGCTCGCAGGTGTCACAAAATGCTTCTCATCGGCCTGACGGGCTCTATAGCGACCGGCAAATCGACCGTGTCAAGCTTGTTGTCCTCTCCCCCGCATTCGCTCCCGCTCATCGATGCCGATGTCCTTGCGCGCAAAGTCGTCGAGCCGGGTACCACAGGATACAATGCCATCGTATCACATTTCGGCCCTACAACTCCTGAGCTACTCGTGCCAGCGTCAGACACAATGCCCGAGAATGGCCCAGACGGTAAGGGCAGGCCCTTGAATCGCCCGGCGCTCGGGAGGAGAGTATTTGGCGATGACCCAGAGAGGAAGAAAGACAGAGGCGTGCTAAACGGCATCGTACACCCGGCGGTGCGGAAAGAGATGTACAAGATGATGCTGCAATGCTACTTGCGAGGCTGCTGGGCAGTGGTGTTGGATGTCCCGTTGCTGTTCGAGAGCGCTATCGATCGCCTTTGCGGGACGGTGATAGTAGTCGCAGTCAAAGATCCGGCCATCCAGATGGCACGTCTGAGGGCAAGAGATCCACATCTCACTGCCGAGGATGCTGAGAATCGGGTGCGCAGCCAGACAGACGTACGTATTAAGGCCAAACGCTGTGAAGCGAGAGGCCGGGGACGAGGCGTGGTACTGTGGAACGATGGATCGAAGGAGGACTTGCAGCGGGATGTCAACTCAGCCATAGAGAAGATTCGAGGATCGAGCCCGTCCTGGTGGAGTTGGTCTCTGCTGCTTTGTCCACCACTAGGGGTCGTTGTAGGTGCCTGGACATTTTGGCAGAATATCAGGATCAACAAACAATGGGCAGAGATCGAGGCAAGGGAGAAAGCGAAGCTCTGAGCACAACTGCCACCGATAGCATTGTAAGAGTTGATTTTGATATACCTTGTACGCTTCGTCGTCAAGATGTTTTATGGTTCTATTCAAATATTAATGTTATTTAAGATACCTCAGCCTATTAAAGGAATCTAGAGTAGATGCACTTAAGGGGGTTGCTGGTACCAAGGGATGTGCTTGCCATAACAGGTCACATTTGAGGCTCTTTCCCCATGTGCCTTCTAGATTGAGGCAACATCAACACCAGCAGAGTCAACATCACAAATGCACTACCACGTGGCTGGCCAGCGAAGTGCAGACCAACTCTGAGATCCCAAGCACGCAGTTTGTCTCCCTCATCTTATTCTCGAGTGCATCCCAAACACCAACTTCTTTCCTGCGTATCTCAAACTGCCCACAACATAACCTCTAGCTTCTTCTTTCGACACCCATCTGCACTTCCCAAACTCCACCATTGAGGACATCTAAGTCTCTTCCACACAGCTTTCCGCTCCTCGCAACTTGGCTCTGGCTGTCTCAACAATTCTCTATTGAGGATACTCGCCTTTGTTTTCCCTCGACCTCGAAGTCCACTGACTCGACACAAAATGCCGCCTCACTCGATTGGAGAATGGGTCGTGGGCCGCAACATTACGCCTGGAACTTTCGCGCGTCCATCTAGACGTGAAGTCGTCAAGGTCGCTGTTACAACTGATGACGAGAACGAGTCTAACACGCTTTCGGTCACGTATCCGCGAACGAGAAAGACAGGAGCCAAGAAGGTTAGATTTCATATGACATCACCACGAAGATCAGCCCTGAAACATTGGGCTGGAAATTCCTCCTCAGAGACACTCATTGGCGAGGATTCGAGTAGTTCTGGAGTGGAGGATTATTCTATTGTTGGGAGTGACACTGTGGACTATGATACTGAGGGTAGTTACCAGGGCGACGCCACGGATTCTTCCACCCGAATTACTAGGACCAAGAGAACCACCAAGGTAAAGAGACACCGTCGGATTCTCACCTCCGAGTTGGGTAGTAGTACGGACGATGAGACCGATGACGACCCACATCCTACTTGCCCCTGCCCCAAATGCATCTCTGGCCGAAGGAAGTTGAAGATCGCTAAGAAACGACAGAAGGAAGCAGATACGTCTGATGACGCCACAGAGGACTCTGAAGATCTTAAGTCCAAAAGCAAGTCTAAGTCGAAGCAGCAGCAAAAGGGCGGCAAGAAATCAAAGACCTCGAAGGACGAGGCTACCTCAACCGAAGCCTCAGATGCAGATGAAAAGACCGATGCAGAGACATCTGACGAACCAACCACACGACAATCCAAGAAGCAAAACAGCAAGAATGAGAAGCAAGCGGCTTCTAATGGAAAGGAGAAGAATAATGATTCTAACTCCAAGGGAAAAGAGGTCTCAAAGAAGGCGTCCAATACCAAGTCCGTCGACAACAAATCACAAGAGAACTCCAATACGCAGGACACATCCGCGAAGACCAAGGTCTCCAAGAAATCCACTAAGCTTCCCGAGCCCTCACCTCCATCAGATCTTCGTGCACCCCATCTAATCATGCCAATCACAGCCAAAGTACTCCAGGTTGAACACGCTGTTGAAACACCTGAAGACCCTCGGCCCAACGCATTTGTGGATCAACAGCATGGGGTGGTGCGAGTCTACCACGGACCTGCTTATGGAAACCCCTACGGCTCTCTCTATCCACATCGAACCTGGTCTGGTCAGGTCCCTCCAGCAGGTGTGCCTCATCCACTAAACAATCCATACTTCAACGGCTTCAAGGCACCAGCGGAACAAAACCTTGGCAATATACCCCCTGTTGGCAACTTTTCTCAGCCATCTGGGGCATTTCCATGGCCATCCGGCTCATACCCTCAAACAAGCTTCCCAAACCCTCCTGGCATGACATCATATGGCACCAATGGTTTTCCTCCACCAGCACCACAAGTCGCAGGAATGACCGACGAGGAGGCGGCAGCTGCCGTTGCCCAGGGCATAGGATTGACAGGACTTCCTCCCCACCCCGTGTCGATTCCGGCAGCAAATTCCTATCCATGGGAACGTGATGGAAAAGCTAATCCTGATCCATGGTCTGCTGCGAAGGACAAAACTAGCGAAGCCGCTAACAATGTCGGCCCAGACTTCATGTCCATTGACCCTTCGAAGATGTTCTGCGCTCCTCGACTACAAGGCGACTCTGCGAATGGAGGATCTCAACGAAGCAATCAGTCTAAGAAGTCAAAGAACGGTGGCAAATCCAAGGCTGGTGAGAAGGACGCATCGCGCTTCACAAATGATGGAGGATATCGCTCTTGGGGTAAACACAACAACAATGACAACCAGAATGACAACGACGGCTGGGGCACGGTGGAAAACAACACATTCGGGAAGACTGACAAGGCTAGCGGCGGTGGATGGGGAGGCAGTGGATCTCAGCGCGGCAGTGGTATGCTAGACTCCTTACCTCTATTCTTCAATATGCCTGACCAGGGTGTAGCCTCGGGAGGCGATGCTTGGGGTGGCAATAAGGGTGATAGCGGTACCAAGACCTCCCCTGAGCCTCCTACTGACCAGCCAGCTGATACCAGTCAAGGCGGCGGAAACACCTGGGGAAGTGGCAACAACAACGGCTTTCAAAACAACTCGGGTGGATTTTCCAACAATTTTGGCGGAGACAATCAGAATTTTGGTGGTGGCAGCAACCATGGCTCCAATAACGGAGACTGGAACCAAGGAAATAGCGGACGGAATGGATTCAACTCTCCAGTCGGACAGGGCTCACGTCAAGGCAGCCAGTCTGGAAAGAACAAATGGACTGATGGAACATCGAGCATGCCCGGCGCCTGGAGCGGGTCTCAGAACGGAGGTGGTTCACGACGGACTAGCGGTAATTGGAACAATACCTCTGACAATGTTGGTGCATGGAACTCTGGAGCCTCGAATCACCACAATAGCCCGAACCTAAACTCGAGCTGGAATAATTCAGGTCATGATGGCTCCGGGTCGCATCATGGTGACAATAGTGGCAATGGGGCCTGGGGCGGCGGTGGCTCACCGAAGAACAACGGCGGCTGGAGTGGTGGCGGCTGGGGCAACGATAATGCTCAGAACAATGACGACCGATTGCCAGCTTGGGCAGATCCTACAGTTGCGCAGAGCACCCAGGGACCAGGTGTGAGCAATTGGTGACGGAATGTTGCCATCGTCACCCAGCACTGACCTCGGATATAACTCGCTTATTGCTCTTCTATCTTTCTATTGTGTGAAAACAATATGGACACAGGGACATTGGGCCCATTTGGCATCGACTACATGTACCGATCATTAGCCTCACATGCTAGATATTCTTGGCTCCTTAGACTAAGGTTGCTCTCAACGAGCGTATGGGAAGTTTTTCGCCAAGCATATGGCCTTGGTGCTGTATTGCATTCATATCAGATGTTTTGATACCCATTGCTGAAAGAGCTTAACTTGATCAAACTTTGACCGAGTGACCGAGTCACGCTGAGTCTGCATGTGATTTAAAATCATGGTCTTCGTGCTCCTTGCTCAGTCTATGAAGATCAAATTGCTCCTCGACATCCATACAGTAAGTCATAACATGACCTTCAATCGACATGGGAAGGAGTTTAGCATCATGGGGATTACAATGGACTCATTCCGTCATGATCAAAAAGTCGGCCACTGCCTCTTCATTAATACAACACATACTTAAGATCAGCTAACAAAACCCGAGTCTCGTCCCAATCATCCTATCCCCTTGATTGCCTTATCAAGCCAGCGCAAACCCTTTCAACTCCAACCAAATTACACAGGCTTCCGCCGCTAGTTTGAATTTTTCCATTAGAGATCACCCTTTCCAGTATTCTGCTTCTGTCCACCGCCGATGAGATTGCTAAGCCAGGAAGCGCCGGGAATCGACATCTTGGCTGCCGGGGGAAATTCCTTGCCATCGACTGTGACCTTCGGCTCGCAAGTGCACCATTCCTCCTCTGGAACGCCGGACATGGCGGAGGGAATGTGGTTACCGCATCCGCGCCACGACTTCTTCGCTGTCACATCGTCAGGATGACGTTTCTAATCGAATAGGAGAAAAGAGAAGCAACTTACAGCACTCAGCGCAGGTAGCTCCCATGCACATATTGGCGGATAAGGAAACTTCAATTCGATATGGCGTTTTTCTGACAGTTCGAATGTGCGAATTCGATTTTGTATTACTTGGTAGTGTTGCGCTTGGTGGATTGAAAGGACTTCTGGTCGCGGAAAGAGACTTAAGAGGTCTACTTTTATCTATGAGATTGGCAACGGCTGTTTATAAATCATGTAATGCGAAAAGCCCGAGTTCCGGAGCCGGCGATGGAAGCAAGGGCGCCAGACGCCGCCGCTAGTCAGTCGCCGAGCTTGGTGTTGAGAGTCGGCGACCATCACATGAGCCGGGTACCCACCAAAACGGACCGTGTTTTAAGTTTATCGCAATGGGACTTGCTTCCATCATTTGTCCAATATGATCCCCGGGCCTAATGCATAGCCATGAATAGACCGAGTGGCACAGGGAAATGCTGCGAATTCTAACAGTAAAAGCTGGTAGGGGAAAGATTGACGAATGTATACATAATCACAAATCACTGACAGTCATTACAGTATATTGTAGCCACCAAGAGAACTTTGAGGACCTCCCGGTATTTATTTCTCTAGGCTTTCTAAGAAGCTAGCAACTTTGTGTGCAAGCCATTCCTGAGAATCTGCCTGTTTCACGTTGTGTGTTGCTCCAGGAATGAGGCCAGAGAGCTCGCTTGCGATTCCTGGAGCACAATGGCCTTTCCATTTTTCAAGTTGGCCTGGAACGTCAATGAACTTTGGGACATGCTCATCCTCACCAGATGGAAGGATGAGTACAGGTTGCTTGAACCTGCTCCAGACCGCTTCCACTTCGGCATCGGACAGGTCGGACGAAAAGAAATCGTCATCACCCCTAGAATGTGTTAGTCTGTCACAACCTGATCTTAGATGATCCAGTGTAGATGTACTTACCCTCTCCCAGCGAGCGAAAACCATCGGTATGCCGATATTGGTGTATCGAATTCCTTGGGAAGCTTTGAGCGAGGCATGATCTCGTTCTCCTTACCAGACTTGATCAAGTTTGATGCATACTCTATGCCCTCCTCGTACGCCTCTTTGCTCATTAATGGCCTGATAGCCTCTCGATCTGATACCGTAGCCTGGAGAATGAAACCATCGACAGGCTCATTGGAGTATTTTGTAGCATCAGCATACTCCACACAGTCCTGAACTCTGGACTTAGTAAATGAGGATCCTCCAGGCAGTTTGCAGTCGAATGACGAACCTGGCACCCTGTGGAATGGCCCATGAGAACCACTTTCTGCTTGCCAATTCCATGCAGATATTTCACAAGCGCGCTTATATCCGCGGCGTCATCCTGCAGTCTCCTGTAGCCAAACCCGCCAAACGAGCTTCTCAGGCGGGTCTCAAAAACCGAGTAGCTCAGTTTTGTCGAAGACTCGAGCTCTTTGGCGACTCTGTGTACATAGGGCACTGTGTGCGGCCCATCACCTAGGCCACCTATGAAAACGAGGGCATTCTTTGAAGATGATGATCCCTGCTCATAGGCGCAGGAGTATGGTGTTGGAGACTTGAACGGGTGTACAGTAACGGGGAAGGGTGCCGGAGCGGCGGCGGAGAGTGTGGACATTGTTGGATCGGAGGCCCGTAATTGTTATTGAGGTCCCAGATTTGATCCCCGGCTGATCGTCGCTTTATATGCGAATATGATCCGACTGACGACAGACCTCTTGAAGCTTATTAATGTGACTTCACTAACAGTGTGTCGGCGTAATATGATATCACAACCTATCAGGTATCCCAATCGACCTTCAACATGTAGCGATAGCTTGCGTTCCTGCCTCTGATAGCTTGTAGTCTACCTAAGTATCCCAGAGGTGTTCCTTCCATGGGAGGCGCTGTTCTCGGCCGATAACAGGCAACGGATTGGTGCTAACGGGACACCTTTAAGCGGGGCTAAGCACCTGCAGCCCGGAGTCATCCTCTGAAAACCCACAAGGCTTCGACGCCAAGATATCATCCGCCAAACACGGCCACCTGCACAGAAACCCAAGAACACAGCGAATCCAGCCGTTGAGAGCGCGCCATAAGTAGCAAGAAATGCATGGCCCTTGAGAGATAAGATGCCGCATAGTATTTGTTGAAAATGGAGCGGTTCGCGCCGAAGGCTGAGTTTACCTCAGCGGCCCGCAATCAGTTCTTTGGCAAGGTCAGCAAACTCCCCTCTGCATAGCCGGAACTGGGAGTCCCTCCCTACCTTACGTATGCCCGAATTCCGTGGCTAACACATCAGCAGCTCAAACCAGTGTGCGTTGAAATCAGCCAGCTTGCATTACGCCCTCCCGAAGACAAGGCTGCGAACTCTAAGAAGCTTATTGAGCTCACTCAACGGCTTTATGGCCTTCTCGATGGTCAGGCAAAGTATGATGCATCTGTCCTGGATGAGAAAATAGCAGAATACGTTTTCTTCCCACTACGTCTTATTCTGAAGAACCAGGAACAGCAGCCCATCCGGCTGACTGAAAACACCGTCAAATGTCTGCGGATACTCGTTCAGTATGGCTGGAAGACGACAATCTCCAAGGAGCTTTCTCAGCAATTGCTCATTCTCCTCACCTTCATCGTCGGAGGAGTACCGGGACAGGAGAGGAACCGTGACATCCCAGAAGAGACCGCCATAGAGGGCTATCGCGCTCTAGCAGTGTTGATCAAGGCTGCCGGCGCGCCTGTAAAGGCATCTCCGCTCACTGAAGCCAATATCATCCCTTCACTCGGCCATAGTATTTCGGTCATACTCGATGGCGTGGTAGAAGGTGGAACAACCGGTATACGATTCGAAGCTCTGCAGGCTATACAAGCAGTCTATAGCACACTCAAGGATGACGAGGTTCTGGCTACGTTTTTTCCAGGCACGGTTTCATCCCTGAGTAGACTGCTATCTCCTCCGTTGTCGGTCAATGCACAAAAGCGTCTTCTTGTTACTGGGTTGCAGATACTGAAAGTCGTCTTGACAACTGTGCTAGGAGACATCAAGACTAGAAATCTGCAAAAGCAGGCTGAGACCGCGATCTCTGAAAAGTCCGAGGAGGGGAAGGTGTTGACTCCTTCTTGGCTCAAGGCAACTACTGCGCAGATCAAGATCGCTTTATCAACCGTGTTAAAGTTGCGTACCCATGATAGCGACGACGTGCAGAAAGCGTTGGAGAGATTCTGCGTAGCTCTGCTGGACGAATGTCATCTCTCTTTAGCCAATTGCTCGTCCATGCTCGTTGAGACCACTATGATGCTCTTACAGAAAGATACCAGTATATCCTTCGAAGATACCGGCTTGCGAGACACCACATTATACGCAACCTCTTTGCAGGATCTCGCAAGCATCTACCCCGAATTGACAGATATTATCAAGAGCACTGTCTACAACTGGATCACTTCGCTGCCACGTTTAATGCTGTCTAGTGATGAGCGAGTTAAGCAGCGAGCTGTTCACAATTTGCTAAGGGGCAATGAGCTCATCACATCACTCCAGATAGACTCTTCGACACTCGAGGACTCGCTATCTGGCGCTTTAAGGGATAGCATAATAACTCTCATATTGAATAGCAAAACCTCCAAAATCTCAGACGATGCAAATCTAGATGAGGACCTCTGGAGAAATGGCAGCTTGGTGACGACAGACTGGCAACCTCAGTCATACCGCCCAATTCTACTCACACAGGAGAGTCAGCGAGCGACAAGGGACGACATCATGACCTTGTTACGGAGTATTGGCCCTCCTGCACAGCAAACCAAATTAGCCGCAGAGATGTTAAGCTATGTGCGAGATTCTCAAGGCGTAGATCAGATCTCGTCATATTGGCTGTCTTTCGAGCTATTGAAAGCTGCGTTTTCTCATACTTCGGATGTGGATAGTTTTCTCGACTTTTCTGCTGCTTCCATCAGTCCTGAAGATCAAGACTCTGTATTCGAAGAGCTGTACTCGTTCTCTGTCTCCATTCTGGCATCTCACTCTGACGCATCCGATATCGATTGGAGACTCGAAGCTATCGCACTAGAGGTTACAGCATTTGCTGCGTCTCGTGTGGGGTCGGATTTCAAGCCGGAACTGATTGATGTTTTGTATCCAGTTGCGACCTTTCTGGGATCTCAGAGCTCAGAGCTTCGTAATCATGCAATCACGACCCTGAATAGCGTTGCAGCTTACTGCGGTTACAGCAGTGTGTCGGAACTCATCGTTGATAACGCGGACTACATGGTCAATTCGGTTTCACTGCGGTTAAACACATTTGACATATCTCCTGCCTCGACCAAGGTTCTCACCATGATGATCCGTCTCACTGGTCCGCGACTGATACCTTATCTCGACGATGTGGTCGCTGCGATATTTGCAGCGCTTGATAATTACCACGGTTACCATGGCCTTGTTGAGAGCCTCTTTGCGGTCCTTTCTGAAGTTGTCGAACAAGGAGTTAAATCCGACACACTTCTGCTTGAGGGTGCCCAACGCCATTCACACGAACACAGAAAACAGCGGCCTGAAGCTACAAGGCTGGAAGATGTGGTGGCCGTCCTAGATTCACGGGTCAAGAGGCGAAGACAAGATGAGGATGATGATGTGGAGGAGATAATTCGGAGCCATCCTAGAGAGCCCTGGAAATCTGCTGCGGAAGAGCTTGATGCCATACAAAAGAGAGACCAAGGCGAAGAAGAGAACGAGGAGCCAGAACACAATGAAGTTGAGAAGGCGGCTCCAGGAGCAACGCCGACTTACAACCTCCTCACACGCGTAACAACCCTCACACAACATTACCTAACGTCACCTACACCAACTTTACGGAAGCAGCTCCTTGACCTCCTCTCCAAGGTGTCGCCAGCTCTAGCACCTGACGAGAACGCGTTTCTACCCCTCGTAAATGCCATCTGGCCTGTGGTTATACCTCGACTCCACGATGGCGAGCCTTATGTTGTTATCGCTGCATGCAAAGCTCTTGGTTCACTATGTGAAAGTGCAGGCGATTTCCTCAGCTCCCGCATCAAGACGGAGTGGGGGGATAGTTTGGGGAAATGGTGCCTCAAGGTACGGGATGATGCCACACGCAGCAGCGGCATAACCAAAGGCGCCAACATATCGAAATCACAAGGGAAAGCCGTCATGGGAGGTGCCAGTGAAAACAGCATCGCGATCCCGATACGTACAATCAGTGGTGACATGTCCACACAACTCGTTTCATTATCCAAAGCAACGACCGTTGGGCTTGGTCGATTCGCTCAAGCAGCCCAAATCTGGGATGCCGTCGTGGAGCTTCTGACAGCCATTGTATCCTATGTTCGAATCGACGATGACATATATGATCAAATCCTCGAAATTCTAGGCGACAAAGCCTTATACAACGAAGCTGTCCGCAACGCACTTGAAGCGGTCAATGCAGATGCGGTCTGGTATGCCATGTACGAACGAGGATCAATACCTTGGATGCCTACGCCTGAATTGGAGGGCATCGATTTCTTCCGAATGGAGAAGGTGCAACAGGAAGGTGTCCTTAGGTCTTAACCAGGGATATTTCCTACGTGTACATTTTACGAGAACATTATCAAACACCATCTCTGGGTTTGAATGCGCGTCGAAGCCATGGAGGACCCCTCTTTACGGTCTATCGAGGTATCTAAACCGAACACTTGGGGCATGAGGCATTCCAACAGGAACTCCCAGGGTGGACTAGACTAGAAATCTTCTAGAAGTCTTCAATACTACGCCGTGCTGACTGCCAAGGGGAGAGTTCCCGTTGACCCTATCACCGACTGCAATTTTATGTAATGGATGAACTGCTGCTATGCCGGTGTCTACGGACCGTAGCCGCAGGAGTAAGTGGCTGAAAGATTCGGACGAAAGTCTCGTGGTAATCAGGTTCACCCCGCATCCCATCACTTAATCAATTTCGCCTCATGGAGCTTTCGTCTATGGTTAATGACATGGGTTTCATACTCTATTTCAATCGATTGGGCAACATTGGGGGGACAGGGGGATTTCCGAGTAGGGTCGAAAACTTCTATGATACGAGACCAAAGCCATCCTTGATGGACAGACGTCAAAGGCACGAGCTTTCTCTCTTCAGCTCTGCCGACAGCCAAAATTCATGCCCTAGGCTCCGAAAGGAAAGAACAACCTGTGCGCAACATGAAGTCTCGACCCAAGGCTGCAATTCAGGCATTGGTGCCGACTACACAATCTAGCGACGGCTCACTTCTGCAAGACAGTGTCTTTGGTCTATGAACGCGGTCTTCCGTCTCTTTCACCGCCACGCCGGCGCCTATGCTAAGGAGACATGCGCTGCAACCCTATCAATCGCGCCACCGGGAGAGTCATTCACTTACATCATGGCTGTTTACGTATGACATCCAGATAAGGTGTCAAAGCGTGTAGTCAGTGCAAGACGAATGAATCCCAGACCATTTGTGGCGCGCTACCAACATACGATCTCTAAATATTTTCTCCCGCTGATCTGTCCTACTGGATGCATAAGCTGGGCACAGCTGAACTCGCCTCAAATGCCGAGAGACGAACCCCAACTGTGTTCTTACCTCCGTAGCACCCAGGTATCATGTGTTACAAGTCTCGCGAATTAATGTCTTCGACTAGCTCTATCATTTCATAGACGATGTAGGCATCGTTTAAGAGCTTCATTCCGAAAAGTTGACAAACTTGCTCTGTCTCCAAATCTGGTCATGTTTCCCAGCGCACTCGGCGAAGCCGATCCAGCCCCTAGCCCACTTCTCCCCGGGCGGCGTAGGCTGCATCGTGAATGAGGCGCCGTAGCGTTTTAATACCAGGCGGTAGCCGGGGGCGTCGGCTAGGCTCCGTTCGGCCTAGGAACGGTCGAAAACCATCCAGTCTGACCCGGAACAAAGTCTGGAGAGGCGTGAATAACTGCTCTTTTCAAGCACTCACAACTTTGCCGTCTCCAACCGAGCCATCTTTAAGACATTCTGCGATGCAGTCGAGCTGCAGCTGATTGACATTCAAGGCCGGGGCAACGCCTATCAGCATCGAGGCGTTTCCAGATGGCTGGAACCCACTATTCCTCCGCCAGGGTAATAAACGTTAATTCTTAAAGGGTGAAGATACTCAGTACTGAGTGCCATGATACTCATCAAGCTCTCGAATATTCTGTTTATTACTATGGGCCTATCAACTTCTACAAAGGTAGCAATGCCTTGTTGAGGAGATAGTAGTACCCCTGGCGAACTAACAGTTATTGGCCTGGCGGAGGAGTACTATAGCGCAATCGTTCGGACGGTAAATGACGCTAGGGAATATGGTAGTCAAAACGGAGAGCCACATTAGAACTCTGTTGGGAATGGCCTCCTTCAGCTGTCTTAGGCAGACCCGCACCATGATAAGAACTTTAGAGGTTTTTAGTATGAGCCTATGATAATGAAATCTGTGGAGGATAAGAACGGTCTAGCGTATTTGTTGCCCGGCAAATGGAGCTCATCTTGTCTCACATCGATCGATGTCCTAATGCTCATCCCGTCATATTGCCTGCATTGAGCAGAAGGAGAGCTACAACTACCGTCAATGTCCAATGTCGGCCAGAAAGACTGTCTAGTCTTGGCCGACCTCAAGTCAAGCTTTGTGAAGATCTCTTAGCATCATGTTGATGGCGCACCCAAGACATCCCCAAGAAATTCCAAGAACGGCCAAGAAAGGGTCAAAAAGCATGCGTTGTTTCGAACGATGAAGCCCCGAGGCCACCCCCTGTCGGCTTTTCGTTTCTTAGGCCAATTCCAGCAGGCTTCTAGAAACGCTAGAAGGTTGATGATCTGACCTGCAACAGGCGTGGCAACTCCCATTGGCCTTTCCTCAAAAGGGGCCAAATTAGCTGGAACGCAGGGAAGCTTAGGGTGTTCAGATGGTGGCAACCAAGGGGAGCTAGTGGCTACCGACAGGCCTTGGGCGGTTCCGACTGCTCGCATGAGCAATTCATGTAGCTTTTGGCTCATGATACGCAGCTCAGAGTTATTAGTCTCCGGCTCTAGCTGCGGGGAAAGCTCTCCATTATGATACCTGTCCTGCCGCGTATTGGACAGGGGAAGATATTGTACGTAATGGACTCGAATAAAGCACACGTACCGATTGCAACGCGACTGGGGGAGTGACCAGTTGGGACTCGCAATGATGGTATCAGAGGTCTACAGCACCAAATAATTCACTCAGTTGACAGCAGTTTCGTCGACCTCAGCCGTTGGTAATGAGACCCAGGTTGATGGTAGCTATGAACATGAATAATGTAGGCATTGGAGGGTGTGGGGTGCAGGAGGATTTCCTGTGTGGTTGTGCCACGGTGCGCGGCGCATGGTCACCTCGATCCTCCCAGGGTCGATGTCACGGATGATTCAGGGGTCTTTCCAGAGTCTCTGTTGCTGAGCGTTACACCACTTCCGGGGGCGGATCGTTGCGATGGTCGAGCCGTTACGATCCTGAATTACATTAAATGGCGCTCCAGTGGCTGAAGCTTTGATCTTCGAGCTACTAGCTGCGGCAGGTTGAAGTAGATCCAGTGTTGAAACGGAAGGTCTCGAGAAATATACCTTAGAGCGGCGGCGTTAGAACGTCACAGGTGATTTCCGAACTGGTCTTGGCTGCTCTCAGAATAGGTACTGGGAGCATATTGGGGGAATCTCTGTGTATTAGCGCTCACTTGAAGCAGACTGACAAGGAAGGTCTTAGGGTTGTTATGATCAAGTCGCCTTCCTGTCCATGGAGGAGGCCATTTCCAAAAATCCAGTAATCTCAGCAGAATCGCGCTTGTCGAGTCAAGTATCATGAAAGTAAGCGCGTGTGCAGTCGCAATAGCTTGGCAATCGAATGAATTGTGTCTGTTGGCATGCTCCCAGAGAGATCTAGACTGTGTTCAACGCTACCAGGACGAAAACCAAGTACCATGAAGATAGATTTCGATCTGAACGATGACCTTCCTCATTGGTACCAGCCGATCAATATGCAGGGGTCCTTGAGCTTCAGCAGCAGGGGCGGCTGAGATGGAGCCAGTCTGTCGAATGGGGACTCGCCGGGCATGACTTGATGATGGTGGGGCTGAGATTTCAGAAACCCGTCCACATGGGGTATGGCCGAGATGTTGCCCTCAGACAAGCAGCAACTACAATCGCGCCGCGGCTTGAGGTAGGCACCCTCCCTCTCGCTTTTGCATTTGCCCAGAGACTGGACTGCTTCCATGTAGTCTTCTCTGGTGGTGTGTTGCAGGGGTCAAACTCTTAACCAGACGACGAGTAAGGGTATCGTACCCTTCACGCTCCTTTCTTCCGAAGAGTCGCAGCAGCAATGCGATGCCTCTGGCCCCAGTTTACTCAATCGGGGCGGCAATACCTGTCTCTACTGAGTACAGGAGAGTTGACTGAAGAACCTCTTTATCCACTTGACACTGAAGGATTGGTAAAAGCCTATACAACTCATTTGAAGTACCTCGTTGCCAGTTGGTCGCTCGTCGTTCTTTGATCTTGTTTGGCTGATGCTCAGAGATATGACTCTGTTGCCTAAGTCTTGCTCGATAACGTTCGATAGAAGCCACTCGATGGATTGCCGCTATGTGCCGCTTATGGTACTTCTTGCAATCTTTGCCTCAGCCGTCTCGATATCCCGCAGTTAGGTTGAACAATAGCTGTAACCGTGAGCACATGTCGAAGGTCGAGAAAGACTCGTCATTGTGGTTAGCTCGCTCGAATTTTCATGCGCAGCTTATGTACGCAACCCGAAACTGCGTTCCCTCTGAGCTATGCTCCAGTTCATCTGTCCACTCGCACTTTTCCAGACAGTGATCTTGCGCAATTGCTAGTGGGTGGAAGGCGGCGTACGCGAAGGCTGTTTCCTGGTAACGCATTCAAGAGCCCTCATTATGCTCTAGGTGGGGGTTCCATTTTCCTTCGATTGTCGCCTTCCCCTGCCCATGCCCGTTTCCCGGCCCCCTTTGGATCTAGTTTCCATCCCGTGGATGGCCAGTGGCTTGGCCCTTGTAGCGAGCCATTGTCGTCGTATGGTCGTCAATAGGTGTACGGGGTGTACAAGTGTACTTGCTCTGAGGACATTCCCCATAGCGCGCCAACCCGGGATGGGACATATGCACCGAGATCCTTGTCTTTGGAGCTTGTCTCGGTGGCACCATTCTTAGTCCTCCTCTAGCGTTTTGATACCCTGTCCCGTTGCCTCTCGATGTGGCCTCCGTGTCTGGTCCAATCTAGAGTCCCAATGCTCCTGTTGTCGTTCTTGTGGACGCTGTATTTATGAGCTGGTCCTCCCGCCCTGCTCTCGTCGATCTTCCCTCCTCTCGTTTCATACGTCCCCTCATCCCAGCCCGAATTCACACCCGGTCTGTCGTGTATTGAGTATTGGTAGACTGGCTTAAACACCAGCTATTAGAAAAATGGCGGATTTTGAAAAACACAACGACAAGGAGGCCGTGGATAGCCAGCATGGCTCTGACCTCCACAATGGCTATGCCCCTGAGAGGCAGGATGAGGAAGTTGGCATCGTCAACAAGGCGGCGCCC
Organism: Phaeoacremonium minimum UCRPA7; assembly: GCF_000392275.1. Classification (NCBI taxonomy): domain Eukaryota; kingdom Fungi; phylum Ascomycota; class Sordariomycetes; order Togniniales; family Togniniaceae; genus Phaeoacremonium; species Phaeoacremonium minimum. Next base: position 120,509 of record NW_006921036.1, read on the forward strand.
CTTGCCAGAGATCTTCGTGGTCGACACATGCAAATGATCGCCATTGGTTCGTGGACTCGCGCTTTGAGTGTCAGTTGATACCTTCGCTAACACCCTCACTAGGTGGTGCTATCGGAGCTGGTCTCTTCGTCGGATCTGGTGGTGCCCTCAACGCTGGCGGTCCAGCCTCCCTGATTATTGGCTACATGATCATCGGAATCATGCTTCTGTTCACATGTCAGGCGCTCGCCGAGATGGCTGTTCTTTTCCCAGTCAACGGTGCCTTCTACACTTATGTCGTTCGTTTTCTTGATCCTTCATGGTGAGTCCCTGATATCAAAGTGAACGCGTTTTGTTGGCGATACTAACCCGAATGCTAGGGGCTTTGCCATGGGCTGGGACTACGCTATTTCCTGGTTGACCGTCCTCCCTTTCGAGCTCATCGCCGCCTCTATTACAATCACCTTCTGGCGCGAAGATCTCAACATGGGTATCTGGGTCACTGTCTTCCTCGTCGTTCTCGCCGTCATTCAGATTTTCGGTGTCCGTGGATACGGTGAAGTTGAGTTCATTCTCAGCTTGATCAAGATTGCTGCTTGCATTGGCTTCATCATTCTTGGCATCGTCATCAACTGCGGTGGCGTCGGTGACCGAGGATACATTGGCACCAAGTACTGGCACGATCCCGGTGCTTTCAAGAACGGTTTCAACGGCTTCGCTGGTGTCTTTGTCGTCGCCGCCTTCTCCTTCGGAGGTACTGAGATGGTCGGTCTGGCTGCTGCCGAGTCTGCAAACCCGAAGAAGGCCATTCCCATGGCTACTAAGCAGGTCTTCTGGCGTATTGCTTTCTTCTATATTGTCAACCTGTTCATCTTGGGGCTGATCGTCCGATCTGACGATGACCGCCTTCTCAACTCTTCCGGTGCCAACACAAAGGCCTCGCCCTTCGTGCTGGCCATTCAGGATGCTGGTATCAAGGTCTTGCCATCGATCTTCAATGCTGTGATCACTGTTGCTGTGATCAGCGTTGCGAACTCCTGCACTTTCGGCTCGACTCGTACCATGCAGGCTCTTGCCGAGCGTGGCATGGCTCCGGGTTTCCTGGCTTATGTTGATAAGCATGGCCGTCCCATTTGGTGTGTCCTCATCCAGCTCGCGTTCGGCCTCCTCGCTTTTATCGGCGAATCCAATAAGAAGTCCGAGTTTTTCGGTTGGCTTCTTGCTCTTTCTGGGTGAGTACCTGAGTTTTGTTTGCTCTTTGAGACCTTTGATGTGTAATTGGGTCTCGTGAGAGACTATTCTGCGTCGTCTTCACTTTCGCCCTTGAACCCTTTCTCAACCTCTTCTTGGCCCCTTTTCATCCTCTCAAACTATTCTCAACGCCAATGAGCCGCTTATGCTGACAAATCGAAAAGTTTAGGATATTTCTTCTGTTGGGGCTCCATTTGTGCCGCTCACATTCGATTCCGTTACGCGTGGAAGGCTCAGGGATACACTCTCGATCAGATTCCGTACAAGCCGGCTCTAGGTGTTTGGGGAAGTTGGATAGCCCTCGGTCTTAACATCCTCTGCCTCATTGCGACGTTTTACAGTGCGCTTTATCCGTCGCCTGGCGCTAAACCTGATGCAGAGTACTTCTTCCAGCAGTACCTGGCTTTGCCGGTTGTCATTGCCTTGTATCTCGGGTGGAAAATCTACAGCCGTGACTGGAGACTATATATCCCGGTTCACGAGATTGACCTGAAGTCAGGAGTGCGTATGCATTTCCCCGGCGATGATGAGGATCCAGAGATGCACAAGACATGGAAGAACCTTCCATACCGGATATTCCGTGCTCTATTCTAAGCCTACACATGCTAGGCTCTTCACAGTAAGCTATATACCGGCGGGGAAGCTTACTCTAGGTATACACTTGATGTTGGAGAATATTAGGGAGTGAACAGATACTTTAGAGATATATCTTTTGATTTTAGCTGAAGAGTGTTACGACCACCATCATGATACCTTATATTAAGCTCTTAATTAAAGAATTTTTGCATAAGTGTATCTCAAATATATCATCTATCGATGTTTTCGATTAGGAAATACTGAATGTTAAGTGTCATTTCATAGGTCAACTACGCCCTTCGTATACTTCCGTACTCATTTGCGTATGTCAATTCGACGGATTGTGCCTCAAAGCTTACAGCGACTTCCTCTATCAACCTTAGATCAAAATTTGTACGTAAAAGCTCTACGGCATTATCCTGGCTCGGTTTGTGACTCCCCACAGGCAAGTGAAGCACGACATTAGTTCAGCAGCAGTCAGTAATCTTATTTCAACTGCAAAGGACTAGAGGCCGCCAGAAAAACAGAAGATTTGTGATGAGAGGCCGCGGAAAGTTTTTCTCAAATAGCATTGTTGGCGAAGAACCTTATATTGGTGGCTCCAAGCGGCATCAGCGCTCAACGAGTGAGTCAGGACATCTCATATATATGTATGAGTATGTTAAACGAGAATTTCGATGAACTGTCCACACTGACTGCCATACGCGCGATACTTGTGATTCGAGACACTTACAAGATGGCTCAGTTTCGAGGATCTAAATTCCCTCGAGATACATAACATCGTCTTCAAGTAAGCCTTGTCACACCATGCAACTCGTCAGACTCACAATTGAACCCGTTTCGTTTCTGAATTCTATTCTCGCCGTGACTTGGGCTTTTGAAAGGCAGGAGACGACAACACTTCCTCGCATCTTTGACTCGGTTGAGCTACTCATTGCAATCATCGAGCCGGTGAACCGAAGAACTACCCCGACCACATGAAGAACATGAGATCAGCACGCAATTCTCTGGAACTTCATGAAATCTATGATGAAGTATTGAACCGAAATCAAAACGGTACAACGGATGAAGTTGAATTAGAGACGGTTGTTGGTTCATCGTTCCTTCTCATCTTGGCAAGAGGTTCACGTGATAGTGCATACCACAGCCGTGGGAGCTCCATGTCGTGTAGGCGGTGCCAGTGGGCCTTAGTGGCTGAGGGGCTCCAACCCAATGAAACAGCCAGGTTCGCCAGGTCCAAGCCTCAGCCGGACACAACTACGTACCCGCTCCGAGCATCATCGTGTCCCAGCCAATGCAGCTCCAGGTAGCAACATTGCCAACAATCCAACCTTTAATTCCATACCCTTTTTTTAAACATGTTGGAGACTCACTGATAGTCGAAGCCTTTACGACGAGCAATTTCCCGATGCCTTGACTCCTCACCTCGCCCCCGAACGCCAGATTGCCATTGTCTGCCGTCTGGCACAGTGACAGCTGCCTCTGCCCACATTCTAGGTATCACGACACTACACAAACATAGCCCTCTCATTAGCTATACCGGAAACATGGCCTCTTACGGCCAGAGCGGACATGCTGCGATTCCTCGGCCGGGTCAGGGGATTACATACGGGGCACCGATGCATGCGCCGCCCCCGGGCGCCCCCGCGGGTACCTTCGCTCCCGGAACCAAGATTCAAGTTGGCAGTCACCGTGTGGTTATTCAAAAGTACCTCTCGGAGGGCGGCTTCGCACATGTATACTTGGTGAAGCTTCCGAAGCCCGTTGATGGGACCGACTTGGCTGTGCTGAAGAGAGTAGCCGTCCCGGACAAGGAGGCATTGCGGGGGATGCGCATCGAGGTTGAGACGATGAAGCGTCTCAAGGGGCACCGACCGATCGTGACATACATCGACTCCCACGCGTCCGAATTACGAGGCGGAGGTTACGAGGTGTTTCTATTGATGGAGTACTGTAATGGCGGTGGACTGATTGATTTTATGAATACCCGCCTGCAGCATCGGCTTACCGAACCCGAAATCCTGCAAATATTCACAGATGTTGCTGAAGGGGTTGCTTGCATGCATTACTTGAAGCCACCTTTATTACATCGAGACTTGAAGGTTGAAAATGTGTTGATTACTGCGACCGGCTCTACTAGAAAGTTCAAACTCTGCGATTTCGGCTCTGCCGCATCCCCCAAGCCCGCACCGACTACTGTTGTTGAGTGCCGCCTGATGGACGAGGATGTTCAGAAGCATACGACTATGCAGTATCGCAGCCCAGAGATGATCGATGTATATCGAAAACAAGCTATCGACGAGAAGTCGGATATCTGGGCTCTCGGGGTTTTGCTATACAAGTTATGTTATTATACAACACCTTTCGAAGAGCAAGGCCAACTTGCAATTCTCAATGCCAGCTACAAATTTCCCAGCTATCCTGCTTTCTCGGATAGGTTGAAGAAGCTTATAGGTATGCCTATTTCCACATTAGTTTCTAGCACCAGCTGATTTGCTGTAGCTTCGATGCTGAGGGAGAGCCCGCAGCAACGCCCAAACATATATCAAGTATTGCGAGAGGCATGTTCGATGCAAGGTCGCGACGTTCCAGTCAAAGATGTAAAGTCATTGCAGAATATCTTCCAGGTTCTGTACTAATTTATTGTAGATATACGCTGGCCGACCGCAATCTGAGTCTCGAGCCAACGACAAGCCACCTACGGCGGACAAGCCAAGAGCTTCTCCAGTAGTCGGCGCGGTCTTTTCGCCCCCTGCCCAGCAGCAGCCTGTTATTCCAGATGTTGTCCCTATGAGACGAGGAAGACCTCCGGCTGGATCGCAGCCGGCTCCCCAGGCTGCGAAACCGAGCCCTTCACCAATGCGGGTGACTGATGGCGACCCGTTCGCTGCGCTTGACGCAAAATTTAGCACGAAAGGAGGAGATGCGGATGAACTGTCGTCTAGATTCCCGACACTTGACCAATTTTCAATCCTACACCAAAAAGGAACCAAATTTGACTTCGACAGTCCGACATCGCCGCCTACTCAGAACACGAAGGATCTGAATCAAAGAGTGACAGAGAAACTTGCGGACGAAGCATTTGCGTCATCCCAGCCAGTACCTGCTACAGGTACTACCAGCAATAGACAATCTGTGGAACTGACCCGTGGCAAGCCGTACACATCCTCATCACCAGAACGCCAAGCTGTGCCACCCCCAATCAAGTCTGCATCGGCTCCTCCCAAGCCATCCGAGATGAGCCGTGCGTCCGCAATCATCAAAAACAGCCCAGCACTTCAAGCTATCTCGTCAGGCGCTTCGCAGGTCTATCAACCTACACCCACTAAGCCGACTATGGTCTCAACAGGCACTATGACCTCAACTCCTCCTCCTGAACGACCCTCATCCCAGTATCAGATTTACCGTTTTCCAGCATCTGATCATCACCGCTCGTCAAGCCTACCTAGGCAACAGGAAACTGCAGCCATTGGCGGCTCGAGAGCAGAGACCCCAACTTTACGACCAAGTGCTGCCTCGCGGGGTCCCTCCTTCCCATCCCAGGCTACTCACGTACGCCAGCCATCATCTTCCCGGCCTTCTCTCGAAGGCAGCCGCCCGAGTATGGAGTTTCTGGAGCCAATGTCTAAATCTAGGTCCATCGGTGGTCGTCCTCGACCGGCAAGCACGCATCTAGAGTCTAATATGGACTACCTGAGAGAAAGGGAAAATTCTTCTAAGCCATTACCATCTCCAGGCCTACCCTCACCAAGATTTCCAGAGAAAGCACCATCTCCTGCACTGCAACCAGAGGACGAGACCAATATTGAATCGAACGTGGACTTCTTGAGGTCAATGGAAGATTCAGACCCAAAAAAGAGCAAACATGGCAAGCGGTCCAGTCTCAACGCGCTCTCAGGAAAAGGTATACTAGGAGGAAAGTTTGGGGATGCCTTCAAGAGGTTCGAAGCAAATACAGGAACCAGTGCAGCGCCACCCCGGACCCCATCCCCATTGAAAGATCTTGAACGAAGAGATCTGACGCCGATTGCTGGTTCCGAAGCCACCGATGGCCGAAGTGACGACGGACAAGTGCTTGAAGAAACCGATGACATGACACCAGAGATGCGTCGTGAGATTGAGCGTCGCAGACTGTCTCAGGAGGAGAAGCGCGTTGCAGCAGCCGCAGCAGAATACAGGCAACGCGTTGCGCAACGCGAGCAGGGAGGCTTTGCTTCTACAACAGCCCCTAGCACGGGATCGACTCCATTGCCAAAGTCTATTGGTGGAGTCTCACGAGCTGTTTCGATACAGAACAAGGTTCAAAGTCTACTAAGCGAAACCTCGACTACAAATGTCAAACGAACAGCAGAAGGTTATGGGCATTATTCTGACGCAGCGGCTGCTTCTAGTCGGCCTGCTGATGGCCGGCCTGATATACCAAGGAAACCAATAGCAGGCGGTCGAGTGCCTGCACCCACCTCGAGGCCTGTTCCGGGATCCAGCTCAGTCGATGTCAGCGTTCGCCGAGTTGCTACAATAGCAACCAACGCGGCAGACGCTCGACCACCCCCTCCGCCAAAGGATAGCAAACCAGCGGCTCCGCCTAAACCCATTCACCTCAATAGAAACCTGACAAGCAGCAGCATGCCGAGTGGAGGGAGATCTGGATCTCCACCGAAACCAAGCGGCATTCCCCCTGCCATCAGGAATCCACCGCGGGGTGAGCAATTGGTAGCAGCAGATCTACCCGGGCAGCCTGGTCTGGACATGACTCGTCAGGAGAAGGACGATTATATACGAGACTTCACAAAGAGGTTCCCTAGTCTGACCTCTATTGAGATGGTCGAGCGTGATCTGGCCGCCGAAGCAGATGGCAGGTCAAGCAGGTAGTCGACGTCTCATACTCATACTTCGTCGAGTAATCGTTCAATATAAACGCCAAGCTCTTGCGTTTTGTCTGGGACAGGGAGCTGTGGAATCGCCAAACGCCATCTACTGACAATGTGCAACATGCTATTTTGAATATGGGTGATCGAAATGCGGCAGATGCAGCCGACCGACATACAATGAAGACAGCAATGTCTATGATAGATCTACACCGATATAAATAGAGTCGTGAAGCTTATCGTTGGTGTTCGTAATTTCAAATCTACCCAGATTTTGGTGTGTCATAAGTATCATTCCGAGCTCTAGGCACCACCAATGGGGCGTTCTGTATTAGGACCCTCACTATCGCAGCCGCCCGATGATGTCTTTGCCGGGTCTTAGTCCGCTGGACCGCCCCGCCGAATCTAAGATAAGACGCCGCAAGCTGCCGATGTCAAGCCCGTATCGTACCTCGACCACATTTGTTCTACGTGATTAACTCTAGGTGCATCCCACAATCTGTGATTCATGAGCTGAGGAGCTCGCCCTTGTTCCTCTCGCCTATGAATTCCAGTCAAAGGGGCGGCATACAAAATCATTCTTCCATTCCGAAAAGGTATCAGAGCACAAGGAAATCACCGGAGAGGGCAGGGACCCAAAGATGCTGATCTTCTCACCTCCTTTCCTGGGAGCTGCATGCCTGCTCATTTCGATTGCGTACCTAATCAAATGTTACCGTTCACCACTTCGCAAGATTCCAGGCCCCCGGCTATCGCTCGTTACCTCATGGGTGCTGAAATGGCATGAGTTTCGCGCCAACCGCACCCGCTATATCCATGGGCTACACAAGACATATGGTCCTGTGGTCCGTATTGGGCCCAATGAGGTTGCTTTCTCTTCGGGCGCCGCTGTCAAAGAGATATACTGCTCTGGGGGGAGCGGGTACGATAAGACTGAGTTCTATAACCTCTTCCAGGTGTATGGCAAGAGGACTATGTTCTCCACGCTAAACAAGGACGATGTAAGTGGATTTTCGTTTCTGCGTGGGAGGTCTTTGAAATTGCTCCCTTACTAATTGTGAACGGCATCAAGCATGCTCGGAGGAAACGAGTGTTGGCAGATCGTTATGCAAACAGCAATGTGATGCGTCAACCTGCACTTCACGGCATTCAGGAGAGGGCCGAAACCTTTTTGCAAAAATGCTATGGGTCGATTGGAGGAAGCATGGATCTATATGTGAGTTGCCCTCTTAGCTATAACTATCTCAATGGAGCTAATGAAGTATTAAGATATGTGAGGATTTATTTCCGTTCAATAAGTGACATATTGATAATGACATTTCTAGCTCTTCATTCGTATGCTTTTGACTGCGTATCACATCATCTGTTTCACCCGTACGGCTCGAACTCGCTCCAGAGCTCGGATGATGAAGCGGTCATGCGTGAAGTTGCATTCGACTCGAGCTTACAAAGTAAGGCGGTCTCCCCAGTCGAGAAAACTTCGGGAACTTACTGTTTTGTAGATCGACTGGTCAAGTACTATAACCCATCTTTATACGGAGTAATATCAAGTGTCCTGCGCCTCTTTGCGGAGCCGCGAGAAACACCCCTTGCAGACAAATTCGTGCTTGAGTCCAGCGCGAAGGCGGATACCATGCCCTTCACCCTAGTCAGTAGGCTGCACGACAAAACGTGGGACCTTGAAAAGTTGGAGATTGCTGCCGAGTGCCTGGATCACATGGCCGCCGGCATCGATACGACAGGCGACGCCCTCTGCTTTCTCATGTGGGAGCTTTCGCAACCACGGTCTTTGCATTATCAGGAGAGGCTACGACAGGAGCTGAGGGATAACCCTGGAGCACCCTTCGACAAGCTTCCGTTTCTCGATGCGGTAGTGATGGAGGGTTTGCGCTGCTTTCCTGCGATACCTATGTCACTGCCGCGTTACGTGCCTCGGGGAGGCAAATTGATCGATGGTTATTTTGTGCCCGAGCATACCATTGTGAGCTGCCAGGCTTACTCGGTGCATCGTATAGATGAGGCTGTCTTCCCAGATCCGGACAGGTTTGATCCCGCTCGGTGGTTGTCCATGGAAGGGGATGCTGAGAGAAAGAGGCTCTTCTTCGCGTTTGCGAATGGCGGACGAGGATGTGTTGGAAAGCAGTAAGTTCTCTTTGTGCACTTGATGGGGTTGTAACTCTACTGATCTTATTTGTCAAGTCTCGCTCTAGCGGAGATGAAGATCCTGCTTCAGGGTGTCTATTCGAGATTCAGTACCATCCCTGATAGTTCGACGACTGCAGAGTCAATGGAGATGTCGGATCAACTGATATCCTCTCGGCCGCTTGGTCAAGAGTGTCTACTACACTTTATTCCTACAGAGGAATAGTCAGGATAACCTAGGATGGTTAATAGGTCGTAGGATGGCAATTACGCACCCTTCTTTAGACCGAGCGGCTTTACAATAATTAAAGTATTGGCATCTACCCCAGACCGCCCTTCTGTTTGCAAGTACTTAGAGAGGTTCTCAGTATCTGGTTCGCGTTCAAAATCCAGAAGAACCACAGTCAGGCATCAAATAACTTCTCTCAGAGGGGCTTCGTGCAGATATCCGCGGGTTTCTCGGCAGACTTTTAAACACCAAATTCAGCAGAGAAGCCGATTCGCCTGACATTTGGCTACTGTCCCACACCTGCAAAATCGAACAGAATATATCATTGGACTTGTCGGCAGAATAGAGGAGAGACAGCATAAGCTCCATTTGGTCGTGCCATTGATATGCTCATATCAAGGTGATTCATCAGTCTTTGAGCGAGGCAAGACTGTTAGCCTAGTAGGGTTTGAAGCAGCCTCAAACCTGTCAAAAGTGATATCGTAATGAATTATCTTCAAATTATGAGTGCTGTGGATGAGATTTTGAGGCCATTACTAGGCATTTTAAATACAAAGCAGGTTGAGAGCATGGGCAAAAGAGCAGGTCTCTCCTTGTGGTAAGTCTTACGAACATTATATGACAACGCTGGAGAAGAGGCACGCAATATGGGAGTGGATGCCTGTGAGGCCAGTGAGGCGCATTTGGCTTCATGCCACCAAGGCTGCCATCCCGTTTTGTTCCAGCAATGAGACCCAATCAATGGCAGCCAACTCAGCAGGGACTCTGCATTTTCTTGATGGTTACAAGAGACACGCCCCCTAATAGACCATCCATAGAGCCTCGTCTGCTTTTTGTTTGCTAGGGACTTTCCCTAAAAGCCAATTCGGCTTCAGGTCCTGAAACACTGTCAAATAGGAGGGAGCATGCCTGAATAGGTAGTATGCATCACTGCAGCATGTGGAACATCATCTACCAGCCCTTGGATACAATAGACACACCTCTTGGATGTCCCTGGGAAAGGTTGCTTGACCGAGTTGCATGAGGTAAGCTCGGCAAAGAGGCAGCCTGGGGTTGGGTATTGGTAGCTGAGGCCAAGGTGAGCAAATCTTTTAATATTTCCATGTCGTTTCAGGCTCCAAGCTGGCACACTTTATGATGCCAACTTGACAGACAGCCGCACCCAAAGCATGGGCTGATTGTAGCCGGCTGGGACAGCTGGCAAGGGCCTTAAGACAGCGGGGCGCATTCTCAATTTTAGCGCCTAGCACAGGACACATGTGTGCAGGTGCGTGGGCCAGTGAATGTGGCCTGTGGGTGTGGGTGCCCTGTGAAGAGAAGGAAGGCCCGGCATCGGGTACGTACCCCTCCATTCTCCATCGCTCCTTCCCTCCACTTCCAGTTCTGTGCGGGCAGCAGGGCAGGGAGGGCAGGTGTGATGCAGAGGCGGTGGCTCTTGCTCTTGGGCGCGACTTCGCCTCACATCATGTGGGCCTCCACAGGTTCGGATTTTCTTTCTCTCCTCCGCTCTCTCTAAAACTAAGCAAACCACCTGTCGTCCTCCACTCCAATTTCTCGTCATCCACACTCCCACTCTCTCACTCAACCATCCACTTTCCACACTTTTCGCACATCGCCAGCGACTGGTTAGGACAAGCAACTCTTCTCTGGCGACGATACTGCTCTGCTGCCACATTACAGTCATCGGCTACTCTATTGCACGCTTCATCCATCCGCCAGAACAATACTTCAGCTCACCCAAGTGCTGAGGCTTTTCCTCACCTAGCCGTACTTCCCCACCATACCATACCACCCCTCCTCGACACATTCTCGTGAACAACACACCTCAACCATCAGCTCGCCTGAGACTTTCATCGCCCGGCATCTTGTCTCGCGTTTGACTTTGGTTTTACCATTCTCTAGGCCCCTCTAGAAACCCACACAGAATCTTGATACAAAGCACAGAGTTGTTTATGTATCAGCACGACAGAAACTCCGTCTTCAGACACTCCCCACCCGTCAAGCTGCAGCTCTTTCGCATACCGCGGAAACCTTGTAGCCCCAGTCTCAGTCCCGACGGTTGAGACCAGCATCATCAGCTCGTCATCGCGTTAATGCATACCCAGCAGTCTCAAAGACAGCTCTACCCTATGTCAACGCAAAGCCCGGTCTATTACTGACACCCTGGCTTCGCCCGCCTCTCTTCTCACCATCCCGACAACATCGTCTATTCATGCCTCGTCCGGCCATACAAGTCTAGAAACCTGACTTCTTCGACCTTCGATACTCTCAATACTCAAAATCATCCTCATTTCCTGAAATATCCTAGCTAAGAATCAAAAATAAAACATATAGCCCGTCTTATACCTAAATCGCAACAATGGCTCTCATCAACGTTCGCCGCGACGTCACCGACGCCTTCTATCGTTATAAGATGGAGCGTCTGCAGACCAAGATCGAGGGCAAAGGTAACGGCATCAAGACCGTGGTGGTCAACCTGAGCAGCGTGGCTCAGTCCCTGGCTCGCCCCGGCGCCTACTTGATCAAGTACTTTGGCTTCGAGCTCGGTGCTCAGACCAATATCGACCCTCCTGATGATCGCTGGATCATTAACGGTGCCCATGACGCTGCCAAGCTCCAGGACTACCTGGACGGTTTCATCTCCAAGTTTGTTCTTTGCAAGAAATGCAAGAACCCTGAAACCGATGTTAATATCAAGGATGGTCGCATCATCCTCGATTGCAAGGCTTGCGGTCAGCGCACTGATGTCGATCTGCGCTTGAAGCTCAGTGGCTTTATCCTCAAGAACGCGCCCAAGAAGGGCAAGAAGGATAAGGCTGAGCGAAAGGCCGCTCGCAAGGCCAAGCAGAACGGCGGCAACAAGGAGAACGGCAACGGAAGCGGCGGAGACGAAAACTCCGACAACTCTGGTGACAAGGACGTCGACGATGCCAATGTTGAAATTGCTAGCGATGATGACGCTCTTACTCGTAAGATCAAGACCGAGGCTCAGGAAATCAAGCATGAAGAGATCGAAGTCAAGGACGACGACTGGGCTGTGGACATGAGCGAGGAGGCCGTCAAGGCCCGCCAGCAGTCCCTGCCCGGCGAGTTCAAGCAGAAGCTTGTTCTCAACGGAGATGACGATGATGAAGAGGGCGAAGGCGGTGGCAACACCGTCTATGATCAATTGGGTGTCTGGATTCAGGACCAGGCGGAGGAGAAGGGTAGCATTGACAAGGTCGACGACATCGATATCTATGTTAAGGCTAAGGAATTGGGCATTGAGACTAAGCACCGCACCGTTCTTGTGCTCGTCCAGACCATCTTCAATGAGAACATCCTCACGCAGATCTCCAAGCGTGCCAGCATGCTGAAGCAGGTAAGTAAATTAATAACCGTTACTTCATTCTGACAAACTGGCTAACTCATGACGCAGATCATCACTTCTGAGCGTCATGAGAAGGCCCTCCTTGGTGGAACTGAACGTCTGATCGGTCAGCTCGCCAAGGATCACCCAGACTTCTATGAAAAGGTCGTCAAGATTCTGCAGCTGTACTACCACCATGACCTGATCTCCGAGGAGGTTGTGACCAAGTGGGGAAGCAGGGCCAGCAAGAAGTATGTCGACCTTGCTACTTCCAAGAAGGTCCGCAAGGCTGCGGAGCCGTTCCTCACCTGGCTCGCCGAGGCCTCCGAGGAAGAATCTGACGACGACGAGTGAAACAACTTCTTGTCTCAATTTATTTCGTGGTGATATACTCTTGGAATCAGACCAGAAATCATCAACCCAGTTTTATATGCTAGAGTGGTTTTCTTCTTTTCGTTGATTTCTTAGTTGGAGTGCATTTAACACATTAAGAAAGACCTTCCTTTCGTGTATCACGGAACCGATTGGTTTTTGTAGATGGGTTCACTGCATGGCTTACAGAAAATTGGTTTGCAGAGGAATTTAATCGGACTAGGTACTTTAGGTATCGTGCTCAATCAATCACCACTCTAGGAACTTCCTCTTCCCGAAGCTGTGCATAATTCTGCAGGTAAAAATTGAGTGCAGACTAAAACGAACTTGACATTATAGCGGTTGTGCTTTGACCAGGGGGCTGGTGAAAGGTGTAAGCCGTGAGCCCTGTACGGAGTTTTGGGCAGACTGAAATGGGTGCATAACCGCATCGGCGCCGGCACGGAACCCACGAATCTCGATATAATTCAGGGACCTCCGACCCAACTGAACATGGGCACTCCGACTTGCACCTTCATGTCTGCTTACTCTTGCATCTCAACAGTTTAATAATCAATTAAATCCTGGCAATTTTGCTTAACAATTTGCTTCCTCGTTATTTTATCTATATTCTTTGAACCCAGTCAGCGATACTATCAAGTCTAATACGGAAGAGCCAGCCATGACCGCCGTACTTGAGGTAACTCTTGCGTGGTTCTTCAAGAACGCCAAAGGCAGGGACGAGAAGAGTTTCTACCGCAACGAGGCGTTCAAGGACTTCCCGGAGCCCACCATCCCCATCACCTCGCCGGACTGCGGAGAGAGCGGCGCGACCTTGGCGGTGGATTACACGGCGGACGGCGCCAAGAAGTTCCCGACGCTGGAATGGACCGCGCCGGCTGAGATTGCCGGCGCTGTGAAGGAATGGCTTCTCATCCCGGAGGACCCGGATGTGCCTCTCAAAACACCGATTTGTCACGGGTATGTGGACTGGTTTTAGGTCCTGGTGAAAATGCTTTGGGTATCTAACGATGAACTAACTAAATGTCGTAGTGTCTATGGGGGAATCCCGCCCAACAAGACTCGGGTCGAGCCGAAGGACTTTGAGCTCGAGGACGAGTCCAAGGCCCTGCTGAAGGGGGGTTTCCACTACGGAAAGAATATGCGATCGGTCATCTACGTGCCGCCTCGCCCCTTGATGAATCATGGGGTCCACAGATGTATGAACCCCGACAAGCCCAGCGAGTGGGCATGACTGATAGAACTCCAGATTTCTTCCAAATCATTGCGCTGAGCGAGCCGTTGGACAAGAAATTACTAGCCTCGAAGGCGTCCAGAGAGCAAGTTGCCGAGGCAGTCAAGGGCAAGGTGCTCGGCTGGGGCCTTTGGGTCGGGAGCTGCGAGAGGAAATGGTAGTGGTGCAACATTCTATCGTTTGCTCTCTGGTTTTCGGCGCATGATACCACCCCCCTCATAGATTGAATGATATTCGCTTTCTGGCTGCTCCACTCCGAGACCTTATTCCTCTTCACCAAGGGGGCGTACAAGCAAAGAAATACATCTGCGAATTGCACGGGGTATCTCTTGGCATGGCGCTGTCGACAATATAACAGGCGACAGGAACTTGGGCTAAGTCACAGCAAAATTGCTTCAAGACCGAACGTCTCCTCTTGAGCCTTTATGATCTTGGTGGCTGAGGTCAATCATGCCTTGGCGCGCTCAACAGGCTTTTTGCCACTGTGTTGGATCGTCAAAGGCCTACGCCATACATTCTGACCTCAGCACCGTCGTGCCCCTAACTCGTCGCAGTGCTGAGGAAATTCGGGTCAAAGCTCCAGTCGAAATCCTCCATGAACGTGTTCCAGTCAATTCGCTGGAACGGATCATTGAATGTCGGGTCGGCATTGGGGTCAATGGTGGCACGTGGCGGCTCAGAGGCTGGCAGAGGAGTGCTCTGAGGTCTGTTAGCGTCGATTTCCCTCTTCCACCGCCGCATGCAATCCAGGGCAAGGCTCATGCTTAGTCGATGCGAGAAATGAGATTGCCCGAGCCCTGATATCTCGGTTGGCGAGAGGAGATGGCGGACCATCCATGAGTTCTCCAACATCTTGGCCGCGCGTTGGGGCATATCGCCCTCCTGCACGGAGCAAAAACGCAATGCCGCAAGAACATCTTGAATATCAGGATCGCCTGAGTGCATACCGCCTGTGTCTTTGACGTATGGCGACAGAAGAACGGAAATCTCGACGCATGCTGCCGTGAGAAGGGTGCGGCAGACGAAGTGTGGCGCATGTGTGAGAAATGCGCGTTCAGTCTGCAACTTTAAAGCCTGGCGCACCAAAGTCTTTGCAGTATTGTTACACCTTAATATGTTGCGCTTGAATGTCTCAGCGCTAAATCCAGCTAGAGGCATGAAATAATAGATCTGCACGTCGAGCAGGGCCGAGAGGAGGGTGTATTGATCAATGTCTGGCCGCAGGACTTCGTTAGCATCGATACAGTCAGATGGGACGGACCTTATTGGCTCTGTCATGAAGTAAATCATCAACCCGAAGATTTAGCTTACCTGAGATGTCCTGTGATATCACCCTTTGAATCCTATCAAAATCATCCTCTAAAAGGCTGATGATATGATGGGAAACACCCTTGGCCCCTTCAAGAACTGCAGACATAGTCCGGCTTACTTTGTTCAAAAACCGCGCAGTCTCGAGCAGAATCGTGAAATGCACTGGTACCTGGATAGGACAAGTGTGATCAAGAACTGCTTCGATAGCCCGATTGAAGAACTGGCCAGTAGGTGGAAATCCAGAATATGAGCAGACTCTTTGTGATATGATGTTATAGCCAGACCACGTATAGACGGCCTCCTCGTCCGTCACAGCAAGACGATAGGCAGGATACGTATGCTCAGGATGCCCGCCCTGCCCTGTGTGCAACCCAAGCACAAAACATGCATTCATGGCAACTGACGAGTAAATATTTGACGGATCAGTCAAGAAGCGAACACCTGTCAACGGCCATGCGCATAAAAGTAACAAGGCGTTTACTGTCGGCAGTGACAAGGGGGGTACGGCCACGCTAGCCCATATCTCTGATTGCAGTGCTTCTACCAAGAATGGGAACACAGTATCATCACGAGCATAACGACGGCATGCGGTTACTATGACGACCCAGAACAGTATTGGCCCGGCTTTGTAACATGTGTCGGGATCTCGTGTGCGTACAATAGGAAAGTACGGGTGAAAGTGCTCAAAGTATCTAAGGTGATTGTCAGCGGATGGCACTTGTCACAGCATGGTATTTGAAAGCATACTTCTCGAAGTAGAAGTCAATGTCCTGGCCCGAAAAGACTCGAGACTTCAACGCCCTCGGTTCTGGTACTTTCACAACACTTGACGGAGTGTTTTGAGCGGTCAGAGTTGGTGTCGTAGCCCGTACCTCTGAGTACGTGAATGCTCTTGTAAGAGGGACTTGATAATTAGCCGAGACTGGGGTCCTCGAGGCGGATGTCTCTCGTATTGATGATTGATCCGCGCGAGGAGAAGGCAAGGTTGGTTGTATAGGCGGAAGCGGAATTTGAGCCAATGGATTTGTTTTTACCGCTTCCTTGATGCTTTGCACTTCTTGAACAAGTTCTTCTAACTTGCTGTTGTTCCGTTAGTGCTGGAATTACATGGTAATGAGCGTACTATGAAATTGGGCTATTGAAGTGACTAGCAGACAAATTGGAAGACAGAAAATAAAGCCAAGGATGAGGCTGAGGTATTTTAGAAGCTAGTTACATCGATGCTTAGGCATGATGATTGATGCAAGTATAGCTTAACAATATAATTGATACAAGAACAAATTGACAAAGCGAAAAGAGGCTCTGGGAGGTGAAATGCAGATCATAATATCGAGAAAATTGAATGATGACAAGGGAAAGGCCAGTCGACTTAGTTGCAGCAGGGAACGCCATAAGGTCAGAGCCTAATATAAAATAGCATGTAAGTCAGATTGAGGCGTACCTTCGTCTGCTCACACGTTTGTGAGACTTATCAACAACGCACTGCAGTTTCAGCTTTGTGCATCGCAGGCATGGCTGGCCGGGCACAGAACTCGCATTACACTTGACCTTTGAGTCTCGGCAAGAGACACAGGCGGTGTTCCTAGGGTCGGGCATATGGTTAGCATGGCTGATGGGCTGAGGCGCGTAGGATTCATGGTGAGAAGGCAGTCAATAGTACCTCTTTATGCGCAGCTGTGGGGATTGCTCGGCGGCCGAGGCGAGCAGGCCCAGCGACTCCTCGGCCATTGCAGGTAGAACCCGCGCCAAACTCCGTGACGAGTTTTATGTGAAGCGTCCCTGGTGCCTGTGGAACGCGTAGATTTGCAGCCGCCGTAGACTGGACTCGTTGGCAGCGCTGCTCGTTGCGGTGACTGGTGACGTTTCTCGAGCAATGTCGGCCAAGATCACCGGAACCGACGTCGGCAAAAGTTGTTTGGTGATAAGGTTGGCTGCTTCCCCACCGCCAAGAAAACGGGAAAAACAGTCGTGCATCTGTAGATCCGCAGCTAGGATAATTGGCCAATCAGGGCTCGGCAGACTTTGTCAGCAAATCTCAAGCCTCACCAGTTACCAATGCGGGTCTCCTGAATGGTTCTTCACCTTGAAAATGGCCTCTGAATGTCAACAACTGAAATCATGTTTAGACTTCCCAATCCGGCCTTTGTAGCAATGCTCTTGCCCACACTCATTTGATTGCAATACATGGTGCATCTATACCAAAATTATTGTTACGCGGTCAGCAGAGGACAACGATTTTCGCCCTCGCAAGCTTGCCTAACGCCCACCTGCAAAGTGTGTTAGTTTAGATGCTTGCCGCTTAAACTGAGTCTCAAATCTGGACTTTGCCGGTTACCAATCACAGCATCATGACACAGACATTCGTTTCAAACCACCCCTACTATCCAGTAGATGTGGAGATCCCTCTTTACATGCCTAATGCAAGTTCTGTTGTCGTCCTCCTTGCATCCTTCAGCAGCATAATCGGGATAACCTTGCTCTTGACGCTAGTCATTTCCAAAAGGATTAATCCAGATGTTTCGATCTCGGAACAAGCCTTGATTTGCTGGTTTGGCCTCTGTGAGTTCGCAGATGATGTTGTCAAACATCCTGCTAATAGACTCAGGTGGCTTTTTACATTGTTTCTTCGAAGGTAAAGCGGTTGAACGAATCGGACGAGCTTCAGAGTTGACATTGTTTGAGGATATTTCATATTGAATCACAAGACAATGGCTGGGTCTCAGGATCTCTTCGCACAGTTGTGGAAAGAGTATGCCTTATCTGATTCACGGTATTTGACGTCTGATCCCTTCGTTCTAAGCGTCGAGGCAATCACCGTGGTAGGATACATGATTTCTCCTGAAGCCTCATCATGACTGAGGTGCTCTAGGCTGCTTGGGGACCTCTGTGCTGGGCCACTGTGATCAGCATTGTACGAGGGAGCGGCCTCCGCTACCCACTTCAGATTATCGTGTGCTTGGCTCACCTTTACGGCGTGGCCTTGTATTACTCGACATGCACTGTCGAATATGTCTATCGAGGTCACTCGCATAGTCGACCGGAAACCCTTTATTTCTGGGTCTACTACGTTGGCTTCAACATGCCGTGGGCGGTGATTCCAGCTAGTAAGTTGACACTTGCCAAATGCGCTCGTATCAATTCGCTGACCGTATAAAAGTTATTCTTGCAGATAGTCTCAAGACGCTTCAGCGTGTTTTCGCAGCTTTTGGGAAGTTGCACAATACACTAAAAGCTGCAAACTTGCCAGGCGCAACCCATGAGTCCAAGAAGGCCATATAATACCGCATTGGCCTTTTTCTTTTAAGAAACAATTAAAAGTTTCTCTTAAACTGAACAAGGATTCACCTGCATGAAAATATATTATTACTGTTTGCAAGAAGGTAGATTTCGAATGTCTTGGGTCGTGAAGATTGCGGGGTCGTGGGAAACTACTCAAACGCAACAATCGCGCGGTTGCTGTTTTCCGTGAGGTGGAGGTGGGAGACGCCTTGCAAAGTCCCGCTTCTACTTCAACATGAAATCGCGCTCAAAGACGACAATTTCGAACTGGATTTTTCATAATAATATCAAGACTCTTCTCGTGTTTTTAGTTTGTTAGTGTTAGCCACGTTTCAACCACTTACATATGCAATATGGCCTCACCCGCAACGACTGAAGAGGCCAAGAAAGGAGAAACCGTGTGCAGCGTTGCCTACATCAAGAGGAAGCCAGGACTTACGCCAGAACAATTCTATCACCATTGGGAGCATATCCACGGCGAATTGGTAAAGCCGTGGTTCAAGAAACATGGATTCATCTCGTACACTCAGGTATGGAAAGCTCACTGACTACACAAAGCTGGGCTCGGCTTGCTAAGCTTGATCATGGTCAGATGCTGAAGTGAATAGGTACATGCTACACCGGCCCTAAATAAAGATGCCCAGCCAATTGGTCCGGAATCCCAATCAGTGTCTCCTCTAGCCGAGTTTGACGGCTGTGCAATCATGGAGGTTCCAAGTTTCGAGATTTTCGCGGCGGCGTTCAGCGACGAGTATTATGTGAATGTCATCGCTCCAGATGAAGAGAGATTCATCGACAAGAAAGTGGGCGTGAATAGAACTCGTGGAGAGGTCAAGAGAATAATGTAGTTATTTAGAGAATTGGGACCAACCAATGAAGATTTATATTGACCGTGAGAGAACGCCATGCTATGGGTATCGAACCCTTGATATATCGATCTAAGACACCTATCCCGGTCTCCTATCGTACGTACTTGCTCATGAATCGCTTATGGAAATCGGAACGCAGTAGATCATTGATGAATTCCTTCTTCTTGCCCTTGTCTTCTGTGCCACGAGCTTGGTTTTTGAAGACAACGTCATCGTCCCATCTGTGACATGTTAGTTTAAGTAGATAAGAGTGAATAGACAATGATTGTATTACCTTCGCTTGATGTTGAAGTCGGGTTTGTTTAGCAGTGGATTGCCAAGAGCGATATCCCGCTCTCTAGCCTCCTCTTCTGCCGCGGCCTTCTCTCTCTCCTCTCTCTCTCTCTTCTCAGCCCGTTCGCGCTTTACTCTCTCAAGCTCACGCTGCAGCTCAGCATCGTCGTCTGAATCATCGTCGCTA
The DNA here is from genome assembly GCF_000392275.1 of Phaeoacremonium minimum UCRPA7. Classification (NCBI taxonomy): domain Eukaryota; kingdom Fungi; phylum Ascomycota; class Sordariomycetes; order Togniniales; family Togniniaceae; genus Phaeoacremonium; species Phaeoacremonium minimum. The sequence goes on from NW_006921036.1 coordinate 140,428, forward strand.
TCCTCTTCGCTATCGACATCCTCATCGTCTTCTTCCGAATCATCCGCATCGATATCTCTCGTCTCCTCTAATATGCGCCGCCGTTTCGCCTCCGGGTCTTCTTCGTCATCGGCTTGTGATGCGATCTCAAGAGAGCGCTTGGTGCCACCTGCCGCAGGTTCAGGGCTCTCTGAGGTATCTCGCGCAGGAGCACCACCATTCAACTTGGCAAAGTGCGCCGCCTCGGCGGCAAGGAGCTCGGCACGGAGATCACGCACCTCATGGTCAGCATCACCACCTTGGCCAGGCTTTCGGAATTTGAGCTGTGTATGCGCGGGGAGGAGGCGTTGATGGTAGGCAGGGCCTCGAAGCGCCTCTTTTCCACGGGCCTTTGAGAATCGTCAGCGACCAAAGAGTGTTCTATATGTTGGAGTAAAACTTACGGGATCAAACGTGGGCCTATGTGCGGTCGTCATTATCTGCAGGCGTAGATACTTGCGCGTTTCAATGCTGTGAAGTTGCTCAGAGATGTCGCAGGTCAAAGCAGAATGGTAGATACCGAGAGGATGGCGAACCCCTGCAAACGGCACCCTCACCGCCCGGCAGAAACAATCAATTTCCATCTTGGCGGGCTGCCCGATGCATACCATCACAAGTACCCCACATCGAAAAAGATCCAGCAATGAATGAGGTCACGTAAATCACAACACAAAAGCGCCTCCGATGCCTCGAGAAGCAGAACCTTCTCTCAATGAGAAGTCTTTTGTCACACAGGCTCTACAGGAGAACCTCAGGACTGACGGGCGTGAAAACGATCAATACCGGCCATTCGAGCTCGTCTTCGGCGACGAGTATGGCGTCGCCGATGTCAAGCTAGGCAAGACCAGGTGAGCATTTATTACTACTACGAAAGGGAATATTCTCCTGACAGCTTCCCAGGGTCTTAGCCAAGGTGTCTGCCGAGGTTACGGTACCGTATTCAGACCGACCATTTGATGGCATCTTCAACATTGTAACGGAGCTGAGCCCGATGGCATCCCCGGCTTTCGAAGTCAATCGACCGACCGAGACCGAGGTGATCCTGTCGCGAATGCTGGAGAAGACAGTCCGGAGATCGGGCGCACTAGACGTTGAATCACTCTGCTTGATTGCAGGCCAGAAAGTCTGGTCCATAAGAGTCGACTTGCACGTCCTGTCGCATGATGGCAATCTCGTCGACGCCTCATGCGTGGCGGTTGTGGCGGCGCTAAGGCATTTCAAGAAGCCTGATACGAGTATGGAAGGAGAGGTGGTCACGGTGTATACCCCAGCAGAGAGGGAACCCGTTCCTCTGAGTTGGCTACATTCACCATTCTGCATCACATTCAGCTTCTTTGGAGACGAGGCAGAAATAGCGCTCCTGGATGCCAATTGGTTAGAAGAGCAGGTTCGCATAGGCAGCTGCACAATCAGTCTAAATCGCCATGGAGAGATCTGCCAGATAGCCAAGCTTGGCGGCGAGCCCGTGGATGCTGTGATCCTATTGCAATGCACGAGCGTTGCCCTCACGAAAGCGAAAGAGCTATCAGATTTCCTGGACCAAAAGTTGCTTGAGGATGCAAGGAGGCGGGACAAGGGGGGTCTCATGGCTGAGCTGTCAGCAGAGAATGCAAGGTGAAGAAGTACTGGATAGGTTTCAGTATAGACAAAACCAAGATACCCCAATTTTCTTATCAAATCTTGTCTGAAAAGGCCTTGTTCTCTACATTCTGTACCCAAGACTGCTGTCTACGCTAACCCAATCATACAAAATGCCATGGTAACGCGCCAATCTATGCTACCAACTCCTGGAAAAGCATTCCCTTGTAACCTTTGAACGCCATTGACGAAGCTCATCTCATCACTGGAGGTCGAGACTCCTTGTTCCATTTCACTCGTGACCGGACCCAGTCCACTGCTTCCCTTACACCTGTGCCCGTCAATGCAGAGACTGGAAGAACTCGAGAGTCGCGAATACTGTGTGACTTCTCGCCCTCAAATACTTTCTTCACCAGCCCTTCCTTGATCCTCACCACCTCAACGCAGTCCTCTCTGTCTTGCTTATTCGCCAGTATTAAGACCGGCACTCCTTCCGTTTCAGAATTCTGCAAGACGTCTTCCAGCACGAGGCGACACTCGTCCAGTCGACCGCTGTTATCTTGCTCGAGGTTACCGTCGCCGATATCTGTGCTGTCGATGATGAACACAATCGCATGACAACTCGCATAGTAGCTCTGCCACAGTTTGCGCAGGCTCAATTGTCCTCCCACATCCCATATCTTCAGGTACATGTCGGGTAATGTGATTGTCGAGACATTTTGGCCAACAGTCGGAACAGTATTCAATTTCGGATCGGGACTGCCTGGGAGGAAGATTGATTTGACTTGTTCGTGGAAAGTCGTCTTGCCGGCGTTGTCTAGACCGAGCAGAATGACCGAGTATTCTGCGACGGTGGTCAGCTCAGGCGCAAGGCGCGCAAAAGAGGGTCGACGAACCTTCTTTACTTGTCGCAAGACGGTATAAGCCCTTGGCGAGGTGATACATATTGAAGCCGGTTCGGGACGGGCCAGCGCCAGGTGCTGAATCGTCGGCTTTGAAGCTCTGGAGTTCATCACAGAAAAAGATGAGACGTTGCAGGCTGTCGCAATTAGAGCAAATGCACAGGCACCAAATGAGCTAGATCGGCGCCAGCCTCCACTAGAGACCCCAGAATCGAGCCGCCAATAATTGAGTACCCCACTGAAACAAGGTGGTGGTTCGGCACGAAGCCTTGGAATTTGCAGGGTGCCTTGACGATAAGGCGCGATCGACCAGGGTACCTCAAGGAAGTACCTACCTGCCACCCAAGGCCGAAGGGCTCGACCTTGGAACGCGTACACGACCAACACCAACCTCTCGATCTACAAACTTGAAAACCACAACGTTGACGGCTTCCTTTTCAAATCCCATTCTGAAGACTTCAGGGTGATTTTGGGACGATGGCGCCAGTAACGCTTGATCCACAAGTTAGGTATGTATAGCTCAAGCTCAGCTTCATACCCGATGATGTCACTGCTTCAACTCAGAGAGCCCAGGCTAACTATGCTGGACCAGATACACGCCGGCGGTTGTGGTTGCATCTCATCTCTTGACAGTGTCATATTTGACGTATACAACCGGCCTTGGTCTTTACCGCTCGTATAAGAACCTGTCGCCGTCTCAAGATGTCCGCTTGCGTTCAGAACGCCGCAAGAAACTCATCCCAATATTTGCTGGGTTGGCGCTCCTTGGGCTAGTCATAGCGGGCCATTCATCTCTTTCCTATGCGACTCTCTCCTATCGAGTTTGGGCAAACGAAAGAGGCATTCGAGTACCGAATAGGTTCGTCGAATACATAATCTTTGCCTTAATGCAAGGTTCTAATATAACCCCAGTATCTTCGGCGGTTCTGTGAACACAACCGACTCATCCAGTGCTGCGCAATGGCAAATCTCTCGCTGGCTATCTGACGTCCCAGTCTACGCGGACGCTTTCGAAATTGTTGTAGAGAAAGCTCGTCGATACTGGTGGGGTCAGCAAATCGACCTCTCGATGGTAGCTTGGAGTTTCCTTCTCGCTATCGAAGGCCGCCGTCGTCGAATCCCCTTTTTGTGGGCTTATTTGTCCCTTGCCCACCTCGTCAGTCTCTCCTATGCACAGAACTTGTTCTATGTCGCTCTTCTCCTGACACCAGCTCCACTACCGGCTGCGGCTCAGCCATCGACAAGGTATGATCATTGCAAACTGGATATGCGAATCCCCACTGATTGTATTAGATTAAGCCGCGTTGTGGACAAGCTATTCCCTCCTCGACCGGCGAACTGGTGCGCCAATCCTGGGCTCTTTCTTACGGTCCTTCTATTCAACTACCTCATCATTTTCTTGCTGCCATATGGCACTGGAACGCCGTCATTTACTACAGTAATGGGTCTGGCGCGCGCTCTTACATTCGCCCCTCTCCTGATCCAGAGTGCTGTGCCCGAGTCTTGGGGAACGGTGCACCCTCATCCTCATAAGGCATATGGTGCCTTCACCGATCTCTTCCGACTCGTTTCAATTTTCAGCGTCCTCCTGCATGGGAAGGCATCCTTGGTTGGACTAGCATACAATGTGCCTGACGCGCACTATCACCGGCACAGTGCACTCTTACCTTGGGATGTCGAGGAACGTTCAAAATGGGAGCGGACCTCGACTGCAGTAGGAAAAGTTCTAGGCTCAACGGCAGATCATCCTCTGGTTGCAAACGTTGGCCGTGATGTCTTATTATGCGGTCTTAGCCTGGGCCTCTGGGCTGCCGTGCGTGGCCTCGATGCTAGCAAGATCTTGGCGTCCACCGTGCCGTTGTACAAGACGGGTCTAGAATCTGAGGATCACCAAGCTACAAACTCGGCAGATGAGACAATTGCCGAGAGGCCACCTTCCGAAGAAAGCTCTGTCAAGGCCGAGTCGGAGCCATCATCAACCGTTCGGAAAAGGGGTAGGGCCTCGAAGGCGAAGGGGAGCAGTGCAGATGATGCAGGCGATGCTGTGGCGCCGTCGTCGAGCACCAGGCGGCGAGGGCGCCAGCGAAAGATCAAAGCAGACCCCGAAGAAGAGCCCGGTGACACGTTGTACAAGCCCAGTTCCGCGGTGGCGGCTAGTGTTGCAGAGGGCGACGTGATTCCGGTAGATGGACTCGACTGGGAGTCCGCAGCCCTTGCTTGGGGTCTCACAGCCTTTGGAGGCCTGGGATGTGGGAGCGCCGGTGTATTTGGTGGCGAGTGCATCGCGAGATAGGCCTTTGCGTCTTGACTTATTGATGTCTTATGCGTGGGTGTTTTAGGCAACAGGAAGGAAAAGAGTATTAGGTGAATATCTACGGGTATAAGCTGGACTGTGCTCAACCAGGCCGTTTAGGATGTGCACACGACAATCTCTATCCCATGCGTGCAGAGTCGTGTAAGTTCTAGGTAAAGGTCATTGTTAGTACTTTACAGCAGTGTTATAGGCTCATCACGTATACTTGACTAAAATGAAATGCCATTTAAAAGCCTAACGGTCATGTCGAGCTCACCTTGTCTCAGCCACAACCTACCAACCTGAGTATTGCTTTGTGGCTAGAACGTACGTAGCTGAACCAGCCCATGGTCCAGTCCTGTGGTCTGGAGCTGCCGGCAGCATCTTATCAAGCAGAATGCAACCTCATTATCGAGAGGGTCTTGAATGTGAAAGGCACAGGCGTTCCAGATGGTTACTGTGCAACACCCCTGTCCGCCTGTGACGTAGTTCGTGCAGCCCCGCTTCCGATTCCAGATCTGCGGGCACCCCAAACGGGAGCCGTTGATGGCGCAAGAGAGGAGGACCCTTGGAATCGAGCCACCATTCACACCATCCTTTCACCAAGCAGCCACCCATTAATTAAGGGCAGCTATCTCCTCACGGCCGCCCCTACAGTACTTAAGGTCGATGGCTTACGGCTAGCAGATCGTTGGTCTGCGTTGGATCTCGCTCCCCATGCATCCTGACGCACTATTAGTTCCTCATATTATAAGCCCTTTACCCAATCACCCTTCCCCAGTTTTTCCTCCGCACATCAGACGTCTAGAACAACCCAACTCGAGAGGACTGAGCTCTTCAGATCCACCATCCCACCATCATCTACACATCTCGCAATGGCGATAAAAGACTTATTTTCGCGGAAATCCGTGTCGTCAAGCTCCTCGGGCGGGCAGACGGAAGCCACTACAACTACGACAAACACCAGCGATGACGCCGGCCAAGAGCCTGTCTCGCCGACCGCACAGCGGCCCAGTAACCGGCTTGCAAAGACGTGGAGTTGGCGGTCGAATAGGGCATTCAAGGAGGAGAAGAAGCCCAAGCCCAAGCCCAAACCACAGAAGCAGCGGCTACACCCCAGCGAGCGTCCGCTGACGGAGATGAACCTTAGACACCAGGAGATCCTGAGCTCGTTCACATTCAATTTCGGCAGGAGGAAAGGGAGCAACGGCGGCCGCAGGAGCTTCGCCAGCGGTATCAGCCCTGGAAACTCGAGGCAGGGGAGCTTAGACCAGTCTGCGGGTAGTCCGGGGATGGGGCCGGTACGAGGAGACAGAAGAGTCAGCTCGTTTGCGCACGATGTCCCGAGAGAAGATCCGAGAGCTGAGGCGGATGCCGAGTCATAGGCTGGATCAGCCCAGGTTCAGATGCTGCTTCAAGGAAAGCTCGGTTGGCATTTCGCCTTTGGCTGAGAGTTGTTTAGTCGAGGCTTAGAATATCCTTGTGGTATTTCTGATGGCAAGGTGCGCCGTGCGCGAAAAATTGGTCAAGAAATGCCAAAAGGCAATGTATTATTTGTAGACATAGTGCACAGCGAGCACAGAACAGCAAGAAGCAACACTTTGATGAAGTCGAACTTGTACGGGCTTTGGAAAATTAGAGTTGTCGTTTACTTCGGCTGTCGAAATTGTAATTGAGCAGCAAATGTTGTCCCGCAAGCAGTCCCACATTGATGATTCGAGGAGTGCACTTGAGTGTTGACCGAAGAGAAGAGGTTTGGATGGGAAATGTTTTGAGGTGCTGGGTGATCAGTGGCCCCGCCAGACAGGAGCCCATTAGCTCAGTGCTCCCCTTGATGATGATTCCCGCGCGGGAAAGACTAATGCTAGTTATGTTTAAGCCTGACTGTTCCTATCGTATTTTCCAGTACACGCTGGAATACCTCTTGAGTTTTGTACCTTTTCAAGTATATTCAATCAATATGAGGACTTCAAACGGCTGTTGGACTTGCCGGATACGGCGCAAAAAGTGCGACGAAGTGCGGCCGGTGTGCAGAGTGTGTGCTACCCTCGATATCACTTGTCACTTTGACCACGTCAAGCCAGCATGGATGGATGGAGGCGCGAGGCAAGATGAGATGGCGTATATGGTCAGGCTACAGGTCAAAGCCATGGCCCGGCGCAATCGCGCTCGACGCGAAATACACCGCGCGGGTAAAAAGACAGGTCCAACCGATAAGGCGAGCGGCATCGGGTCCTCACACGATGGGTCTCCATCACGAGCGTCAAGTGTGCCGTTGGTATTGGATTCCAGTAGTGGCCTGGATGATGGCGTAACCGACACAGACACTGCAAGCTTTGCCACACCCGCCTCACGACAGCCAGCGTTAGGTGTCCATGGCTCGGTTGAAAGCAACTCCTCTGACACAGTCAGGTCTCAGATTGCCCCTTTATTGTCATTATCTGCTATCCACGGTGCTTTCTACCTCGATTACCTGTTGATCTTCCTCTATCCATTTTATCAGCCTTCCGGTCGCCAGGGCGGAAGAGCATGGATCCTAGAGCTGCTGACAACCAGCGCTGCCTTCCAACAAACCATTCTGCGTTCCAGCAACTACTTTTATCCGCTTATTTGGCCAGCTGAATCTCGTCTGGACGGCGAAACCCAAGTGAATAAGATGACACATACTGAGGATCCCTTCACTGCTTTGAGTCAGTCATTGCAGACGCTTCTCAGTGTCACAGACATTAGCCAACAGGCGCATTGTGCTAGTCGAGTCCTGACAAGCATCATACAGATCCATAGATACGAAATCTCTATCTCTAATTTCAGCAACTGGAGAACCCATTTAGATGCTGCCGTGGCCCTTTTTACACAACTCGCCGACGACCCCTTGGATAGAGCCGACAGTGAGGATGAATCGGATGAGGATTATTTGATGAGCAGTCTCAGTATCGTTCCCAGACGGATAAATTGGCCAATGAGGGGGACAGGTGTCACGTTTACTACACAGGAGGCATTGCGTTTCTCTGTGGGCCTTATGCTGTTCGATGATATCGTGGCGGCCGCTAGCTCGCGGCAAGAGCCTCGACTTTACCCGTATCACGAACAGTTGCTTGGAGGTGATGATCCTGGTATTGAGCTCGAGACAATTATTGGGGTCAAGAGCTGTGTCTTGAAGAGCCTTGGTGAGGTTGCCACGCTAGATGCAAAGAAACAGCACGATCAGGCGGCGGGAAACTTCGATGGAATGGCATTTGCCAAGCGTGCCTCTATGCTCGAAGGCTCTTTGACCATCAATCTCGGAGAGGTTTTGAGATCGATCTCACTTCCCTCAAACCCTCATCCAAAGCAAAGAGAGTGCCTGGAGGAATTCTACAACCCCTGCTATGCACGCTACACACGTGAAGACAGTCGCCTGGTCTCGCAAGTTTGGGCCCATGCAACCATGATCTACTTGATCACCGTCGTATCAGGGTGGCAGCCAGGCAATATCAAGTTACGACATCAAGTTAATCTCATAGTTGCGCTGTTAGATGGCGAGGTCTCTGCCTCGCTATTACGCGCAATGGCATGGCCGTTTTGCCTCACAGGCTGTTTTGCTGACTCCCTTCAAAGACATCGGTTTCGTAGTATGGTAAGCAAACTCCAGCCATCGGCAGTCTTTGCCAACGTTCACAAGGCACTCGAGATTATGGAGTGGATATGGCTACAAGGATGGGGGTATGAGAGTGGCAGCCAGCGTGTGCCCTCTCATTGTGATCTTTCTGCATGTTTCCGAAGCCAGAACGATTTGCCCTTACTTGTGTGACTGGTATGTATGGCGGCAGCATGGCGAAAGACTCTGAAGGTCTGATGTATAGGGGGCTGTGGTCAGGGTTAATACGATAATGTACGATCAACTGTGCAGGTCATTTGTACTGACTTAATATCGTCCAAAATTCGAATAAATGTGCAACTTAATATGACTGGGAGTTTCCTAAGTCCCAACCACTAATTAGTGATCACTATAGTTACTCTCTATTGCATAGTTGGATCTATCAGCAATCAGTATATCACTCGTGTGGTCCTGACTCAGACAGGCTTTCCGTACGGAATACGACTAGTTTACACTTGATCGGTTTCTCTCTTTCTTTTGAGGTCGGTGCAAGTATCTCTCGTAGGCCCTGTTCTTGCTTCATTTGTCCCTGATAAACGGCCGATTAGCCATGTCAAGAAGGACGTTAATTTCCCGCGCGGGATAGTGTTTGCCATAACTGAACAGGTGCCGCTTTGCCTGAGAATGTCCACATATAAAGGAAATGATATCAAAATTGGCAGTAAAGTCCAATTAGTATCTCAACTTTCTCAAGTCCTCATAAGCTTGCAATCGAAACTCATCCTCGGACTAACCACAATTTTCAGTCTCCTTTCTGAATCTTGCAATTCCGTGACAACACAAACAAGGCGGGAAAGGCAAGAGTTCCAATGGAAGTACTTGGATTTCGTGTTCTTCCTAAGACACCAGAGGTTGCCGAAGCACGCCGAACCTTGACAGACAAATACGCCAATATTGCACAAATCTCCCAACTGATCTTCGTTCTCGGTATTCCACTTTGCAGGCTGACGCTTGCTCGCCTGACAAGACCCACAAACCCCGAGCTCAGGGATGGAATGAAGAAAGAACTTGACGCAGGTCTGCGAAAGCTGAACTCTACGCTTATTTCAGTTGGCGGGGCCTCTGGTGTAGGTATTGTTTGGGCTATATGGCTATTCTTACTCTGTTATATCCAAACTGCTCCAGGTATGATATGTTTACTTTCGCATTTCCGAATTCTAGCTAACAGGCGCTGTCATCATGTCGCAGACCTCATCCACCTCATCAGACGCTATGGACTAGTAGCTGCCTCCCAACTACCATTGCATATCCTCTTGTCTACGCAGCACAAGGTCTCGCCGATTTGGTTTCTGGTCAGAGGTTCATACAGATGGAGCATGGCACTTCACAAAACAGGCGGAAGAATTATAATTTTCTTCTTTGGTCTTCACAGTCTAGGCTACAGCGGCATCTTCATCCAAAGCCACATGTTTAGCACCATAGCCCGACAACCACAGATGATGGTTGCCATCATGAGCGCAGCCATATTTCTGATTATCGGCGCCACCTCCATCAGCGCGTTTCGGCTGAGACGGTACTCGTTATTTCACAGGATTCACTATGTTGGATCCATCATTGCCATTGTTCTTCTCTTTTTCCATAACAGCTATATTAGAATGTATTTAGTAGAGAGCTTGGTCGTCCTACTTCTCAAATACATAGCCAGGACATGGACTACTGTACTAAAAGTACTCTAATTTAACACCACATTTTTATTGACACTTCACTTTGATGACTGTATAATACATCTAGCACGTAGGCTCTTGGGGGAATATTATGTGTCAATGGCTGTATTATCACATAAAGCTGGAAGCTACCAATATGGTTAACAAACAAGCCGATGAATTTATTCGGCTTCGATAGCTATGAGCCGTTCCAGCCTGAATTCAGAACTTGACATAGCCTGTGCCTGGGACGAATGTTGCATGCCAGGGTACGTCCTGCTCTTGTTGAGCTAGACTCACGAAGAACTGCCCATGTGCTGCACCATCGAGTCCCATTCCTCCCATGTTGCCATCAGCTTGGCGTTGGTCAGCATAGAAGAACCTGACGAGAACATATTAGCACTTGTCTTTGGCTACTGGACATGGTTCTAGTCGTTGCTGGTACTGACCGCATTCCCTTGCTCGCAGACGTCATGTCGGCAAGATGAATCCAAAACGAGGACGCCGACTTCCCCATGCCTAACGTAGCAGAAGCGGGCACGGGCACCGGTTGAATATTCATCTTGTTGCCTGTGTATATAAAGGTCTTTTTTGTCCCTTCAGGAAGCTCTCTCCATCCATCAATAGCTTGTTGCGCGGCAATAAACGGGCCAAGGGTGTTGATGTTGATATCACCGACAAGACTTTCTTGGGCAAGCGAGAACATGTCGTCTTCTACTGGGGGCACCGTTCGTGCTGCGGCATTCCAGACAACCACACTAGGAGAGGCTCTCCATTCGTTCTGAACTCGTTGAAATATACCCGGGATCGAGCTGAGGTCCGCTAGATCTGCTCTGAGGGACAAAAAGCCATCACTTGTCGTGCAGTCGGATCCAGACCTGGACACCACAGCTACCTTATAGCCACTTTTCAGAAATTCTTTGGCAACTCCAGTTCCAACTCTGGGACCAACTCCAAATATAAGTGCAACCAGGTTAGATGACATGTTGAGCAGTTGCTGTAAGGGTACAGTAGCTTCGTAAAGAGAGTTGTGAAAACAAGAGAGAGAGAGAGAGAGAGCACGGAAAGCAGCTTTTGAGCAAGGGACAAGTGCCTCATATAAACATTCAACTAAGCCCGAGGAAGTTTTCAAGGATCCTTGTCTCTCGCTGTTGGCAATCGATGGAAACATTACTACCGGGTCGTCGTGTAAGTCCTAAGCCGCGCGGGAAAACAACTCGCAGCACCACGTTTTGCCTGGAAATGGGGTGCCGTCCATTTGTCCCTAATTGTGGTGCTTTACATGAAAACAGCGGGAGTGTCTTCCTTGATTGCCAATAAATATTCTAACTTCATATGATGTCTCCTCGATGTCGTTGGTTTCTCTGCGCCGAACATAATCTTTGATGTCCAAAGAAGGTTGTAGTGAACATTTCCGAACTCGAGTGTGTCCATTGTTACGAGATCTGATATTCTCGCTTTACTAAGCTATGAATGTGCTTTCAGTTACCTATTTCCTAGAGAGAGTATATATCATATTTCATAGCAACAGCCTATCAATTCATGATCTTCCATCTACTATTCAAGAAAGTCGCTGTATTATACATGAGATCCGGCCTTTTAACTGTTAGGCGCCTAAGAAGGCCGGCCCCACGCTACGCGGCCCCGAATTTAGAAATGGGAATTAGCGGGTAACAGTGGGAACGACATCATGAAATCTCGCAACCATCCCAAATGATCCTCACAAGCCCATGCCATTTGGCTCGAAGTACCGAATCGATCTTCAAGAGGAATCACCTGGTTTCGAATACGATCTCGCAAATCGGTCGTCCGCCCGCGCCAGCATTACACGGCTATCACACCAAGATGGATTACTCATCGATTCAGACACCGGCAGCTTGCTATGCGGATTTCTGTCTAATCCCAGTCGGAACTGGGAGTGTTTCCGTTGCGAAAGAGGTCGCCGAGGTGCAGAAGCTCCTCAAGGCCAGTGGATTAACATATACCATGCACTCTGCAGGTACAACTGTAGAAGGAAGCTGGGACGAAGTTTTCAAGGTCATCGGTCAGGCTCATGCACTCGTACACCAGACCGGCTGTGTACGGGTTCAAAGCTCCATGCGTGTCGGTACTAGGTATGCTGAATACGGTCTTTCTTGAGAAATTCACATCTACTCACATTCGCGCAGGACCGACAAGAAGCAGACGGCAGCGGACAAGGTCAAGAGAGTAGAAGGCTTACTGGCAGGCAATGAGTAAAGGAGTGGGAAAGAGCCATAGACTTAATAATGAGCTTCGCCATGAAGATGCTCAATACAATGCGATATTTCTACATTTTATCCAACTATATTAGACACTTTTGATCATCTACTATTCTGTGATCTGGACAGGTCACAACAAAGCAGGTTCTCCGGTATATTCAACTATGCACGAGTTGTTTGCTTCTTCATCGACTTGCGCATCTCCTTCTCACGCTCCTTCTCCAGGTACTTCTTCTGGCCCTTAGCATCAAGAGCACTGAGCTCTTGGTCACGCTTGAGCTTCCTGGCTTTTTCCTTCTCAAGTGCTCGTTCTTCGGTCTTCTCTTCCTTATCTGCCTTTTGGATCTCTTTGACAGTTGCGTCTCGGACGGTCTTGACCTTGCGCATGACTTCAGGGCGGAAGTGGGCTTCCTTGACCAGAGCATCAGACAATCGGATGAAGTACTTGAAGATCGGGAGGAGCTTCTCGTAGTTGTTGTCGGAGGGAAGTCGGTACTTCAGGAAGATTCGCTTGCGCGGGGCCGTCTCATCGAGCCTATATCGTACGTGGATTAGTTTGATTGGACAATACCGTTCAGTAGGTTCTCGTAACTTACGTCTTAGGCTTATCAACGGGCTGGTCCGTAACAATCAAGTAATCCAACAGGTCACCAGCGGCCTTCGCAGCCTCAGCAAGCTCAGAAGTCAGGAGCGCCTCGGTGATCTCTGCGCTCTCTGTCATCACAGTCAACCAGTTGGGAAGCTTGGCGTTATCCTTGGTGAAGGTAATTGAGAGATCAAATCGATCATCACGAATCTGCTTCATTTGCTCCTTGTTGACAATGGCCCAAACGAACCCGTCATAGGCGCTCTTAGAGTCCTTGGAACGGAGCTCCGCAGCCCCCGGGAGTCCTGGCACAGTCAGAGCCTCTTTTCCATCGAAAGGATAGATAACGGCCTCCAATTTGTCTTCAGGGGCCGGGAAGCTGTCGAAGAATAAGCCGAGCCCGGCCTCGACAAGAGTCACGATCGGGTTGAAGCGGCGGATAAGTGTAAGCTTAGCATCCAGGAACGCGATGTTCTGTCGGCCGGTCGCATATGTCGCGAACTCGAACAAAGACTTCTCCTTGAGTGCCCTCTCGGCGTTGGCCTCGTTTGACTCGGCGAGATCCTTCAGAAGCGCATCGCTCTCCTTGTCGGACGAGATAGACGGAATGCCACTGAAGCCAACCAGGGCAAACTCCGAGGCAAGAACTCCAGCGTTAGCTTTCACCCATTTGCGGGCTTTGCTGCGGTTCAATCTAGCGCCAACAAGGTGCAACGTCAGGATGACAACGATGGCAGTCAGAATGAAACCTTCCAATTTGAAATCATTCAACGTGTATCGCTCATCGAGCCTGTACCATTTGGTATACGGTCGACCCGTAGCCGCTGGGGCGTTGAAGCCGAGGCCGCCTCCTCCTTGGACACTGGGAGAAATTGGCTCAGGAGATGGAGCACCTGCAAAATCGGCGAAGTCTGCTCAAGTAGCCACGAGGGCACGTCATCAGCCCAAGCTCCAACATGGTCGCAAAGCAATCATTGATGCGCCAATTGCACTTACCAGAGTCCGCAGAGGGGACTGCAGTCGCAGACGACTTGCTGCCTCCAAAGAGATTGTTGAGCACGTTTGCCATGGCTGCTGTTCCTTATGCTGTCCACAGCAGGCTGCAAGTGTGTCGCAAGAGGTTAACTTTACCAGGTTCGAGCTTTCGAAATTGGGGCTTTCTCCAACAGCTTTCATGGTCCGTGCCCAGCCCCGGACCCACTTTGTTCACGTGCTCAACTGTAAGTCATCAGGAAGTGGGGCAGTCATGCGTCTGGCGAACCAGTGGCTGCTCAGGTAAGCAGTTGCCCAGTCAACAGGATTTGAGGCTCGAAAGTCAACATGGACGACCTGCGATGGCTTGGTGAACCTCCCAAACTGAAGATATACTACGGCAAAGATTGACGAGCATACGACGCATCACCAGACCTTCAATCCATGGGTAATGTCTCTGTTATAGCACAATGTCTCGGGCTTCATCAGTCAGGACGTATGGCAAAAAGACAACGAAGGCACGGGCTCGACGGCTCCTGGAGGAGATACCCGTGAACATAGCCAATACACATTTCGATGATGATCCAATGAGTAGCCTGGCCAACAAATTCAGTACAATACGCATTGACGATCAACAAGAAGAGAGGAATAAGGAACCAGACGTGGTGTCATCTTGCACAATACCAACCATTGAGCAATCCCAAAAGAAGGATGATCACGAAGAGCCGAATCACGAATCAGCGCAATATATTCAGGGGGACCGAAGAGAACCAAAAGGGCTCCGAGTGCTCAGTTGGTTGGATGTATGTCCGATTGGGGACCGAATTGAGAAGATCGCAGAGGCATCTTATGCAGAAGTCTATCGCATTACAAATGAGCGAGGAACGAGTATCATCAAAGTCATTCGCCTGGATTCGCCAATCAAGCCCAAGACAAAGGCCCAGATTAAATCAGGTCTCGTTGATGAAGAACCACACTGCGAAGATGATCTTATAGGCGAGCTGAAGATTTCTGAATGGCTGGCCGACATTCCTGGATTTGTAGTATACAAGGAGCGGTACCTCATTCAGGGGAAAACCACTCCAGCGCTTCTTGAAACCCATCAATCCTTCCACAAGAAAATGAAGCGACAGGATCCCGACCGCATTCAATTCTACCCGTCGCCAAGTCGATACCTTGACGACACCAAGTTTCTTGTCGTTGAATTAGGAGATGCTGGCATCCCTCTGGAAGATGTTGCGTTACAATCGACTGATCACTTGTGGGATATATTCTTGAATGTAGCTGTAGCCCTGGCAAGGGCTGAGGATCAGATCAATTTCGAGGTAAGTTCTATGCTGATAATCACTCAGATGATAGTTACTTATTGTCAACAGCATCGTGATCTGCACGAAGGTAATTTATGCATCCGGCAGGTTGCGCCACCGAGGCAGAGAGCGAAAAGTAGCTCAGCATGCCAATTTGGCTACTCTGGGTTGGACATCACAATCCTAGACTACGGACTTTCTCGAGCTCAAGATCTCGTTCAGGATGAAGAAGACAAGCCAATCGCATTCGACCTGGAAAAGGACCTCAGTCTCTTCACAAGCAATCATGCAGCGCAATGCAAGGTGTACAGGCAGATGAGGTCTTTCCTTCTCACGGGCGACCGCATTCAACTGCCCCCAGACCAGCACAATAAACCGTATGAAATTGGCATCAACGGTCGAATTTCATGGGAGCAATACAATCCGTACACAAACGTACTGTGGCTTGCTTATCTCTATCAGTACCTCACGAAATATTTCGGGGGAGACAAGGCGGACCTGATGAGATTCAAAAAGTTGACAAAAGAGATGTGGACACACCTGAACCCTGAGGCGCCGCCTGAGATTCTGTCTTTTTCCAGCGCTTTTGATATAGTCCGATTCGCTGTTGATGCTGGGTGGATCACCGAGCATCAACTCATGGGAGATAAGAGCGAACTACAGGATGCAGATTGTGACGAAAGCTGCAATGCTAGCATTATTGAAGTACCGTTGAATGATGAAGAGCCACATCTAAGGAGGTCACCGCGGCGTCGGATACGGCCATAAAACTAATATTATTACCTCGATTCCTCTAAAGGCATCATTTAAGGAGACTTCATAGTTTATGACGAATGATCATGATAACGATTTTAGCGTAGCTCAAAGCAGCCGTTAATAGAGCTAGAAGATAGAAACATAATTGATGTAAGATAAGGAGTGGACAGCAGATACCCAGAATAACCGCGCCGAGTCAGACCCGATCAATGTCGCAATCCAGAAATGTCGTGGTACGTAGACAATCATAGACCAGACTCCAGGCGAGTACGCCGAGAGGTTGAATCAGGGGTAATAGAGCCCCTGTCCAGCCACCGACAGTACTATTGGCTCGGGGATATGCCGCCAACGGTCTGTCCCGCGTGGTGGCTGTCCAGTGTAGCCGCCTACAACCAGGCTGCAGACAAACCCAGCACCTTGGAACTAATTAGAATAGAATTCTACTCTGGATTCGGTACACCAGGTTTTCCTCAAAAGGCGAGACTCCGTCACACCCGGAATTCAGAGCAAACCCATTGAGTCTTGTCAGACTGAGCAGGGTGCTGCAAAGAACGGCTATTGGAGGTGTTACCGACGCCAAGTACGTGACAGTGAAAGCATGCAGCTTGTTCACCGTCAAACCTTGGCATAATGGCCTCATTCTGATGACTCTCTACATTCTAGAACTTTCAAACACCTAAAATAGATCATAAACTGAAGGTTCCGCTCTCTTGAACATTCGACTGCGGATTTAGAGATATATGCCAAGCTCGAGGAATTGTTGAGCAGACCATCTTGACTTCTACGACTCTCCACACCATCAACGTCAATTTTACAGTCGTAGGATGCAAGCCCCTCTGACATTAAGCGTTCTTATATCCGATAAAGGTAATCTCAGGCTCTCAAAAGGAAATTCTCGGCCTCGTCGGCTATGCGATCCGTAATTGCGGACAAGAGAATCTGCGGTATAGCCCGGATCCACCGGGTCTCGTCATCAACGATTTTCGGGCAGTCCCCGGCGCAATTCGATCTTGAATCCCCAGAGATCTTGGCGGCAGATCTTCTCCCCACACCTATTCGACTCATGAAATCAAATCACTGCTATTTGAATTATCTAGACTCTCAGGATAATGTATTGGCACAATTGATGAAATTGGCAATTGAGCTTGCGTGTTCACAAGGTGCAACTATTTTAGAAGACGACTGGATCTTGGCGGCGTGACGGAGACATACAGCTGCAGGGTAAAAGTGATCTGCACTGCATATTATTTGCTCAGGGCTTCTGATGTAACTCGATCATCCCTATTGCCGAGCTGTGGGTGGATGACAATGTAAGCTTCGTCCAATCCTCTTTCATGTTTAACAAATGCGCCGAGTGCGGTGGACGAAGAGCTCTTGGATGCCCAAGCCAAGTCCGAACCTAGTTCATTTAGGAACCTCTTGGTCAACCCCCCCCCCCACGACCCGGTTACAATCGCAGCAATCGAGGACGGTCTGCTTGCTGGCCTAATTGTTTACCGTAAGCCTCAGGCTCTGTTATGTTAGCAATCCGCAGTCACTGTCGCACAACATGAACCTGAACAAAGCCGACTGGCTTGGATGTCTTTTTGTTTCACAGGTAAGCTTATGACATCGCACAGCTACACTTATTAGGCGAACAAGTCCAGACCAGATTTCCTTCTGAATTGGAACAGGAAGCGTAACTTCTTACTGAGGCGTCTGATGACGAGCTTCACCGACTCAAAGCTAATGCTCCGTCAATCCTTTGCAGAGGTATCCAACAGGCTATTTTGACTAGGCCAAGCTGATCACATTGACTCAAGGAAAGCATTTGCTCGCCACACGGAAGTCGTCCGTTATATGGATCCCTTCACGTCTGCCAAGACCCATTTCGGTCTGTGTTTTCGGCAGTCGCGCAAGACTACAAACACGAATTTCCTTTCTGAACATTGTCTGGGGCTCATTGTCCCAGTCTTTGTCAAAAGCAAAATACTCTCGGTATATTACCTGAAGAGAGCAAAATTTTGATAGGTGTATGAGTACTTGTCTTGCCAGGGTATACAAGAACGTGTTTGTATAGCTATGGATCACCTGCAGTGTCGCAAACAAATGCATGCTTTCCATAAGTGCCGTTCGGTATACCCACATGCCAGGGGTTCTTCACCATCCCCGGTCTCTTCGAAATCGATACTCCCTTGGCATACCTATCTAAACCTTGACTTTGGATCCACTCCGAGCTTCGAAGACGCAATCGGGGCTCGTGAGGAGAACCTGGTCAGACATTGGTCCTAGTTAAATGTGATGGGGCATCGTTGCTAAAAACAGTGCTCAGGTTGCGGCACAAGTGATCTGGTTGCATGTTGATTGCTCTCTCAAGTCCAAATCTTACCACCAGCCAGTAGTGTCGCGCTTGTATCAGCAGACAACTCGTGCGAATATGCAAGTACGCTCACGTAGTTCGTGTGACCGTGCTCCCATAGCTTGGTCTAGTTGACCAAGTCTATGACATACTTTTGCCTTCCTGTAAGACTCAACTATAAGTAGTAGGTTGACGACGCCCCGTGAGCGATGTTTCTTGCTCTCCACTCGTAAGACCTAGCAAGGCTTTGTGGTCATCTTGACTCTGCTGTCGTCGCATCTTCTTGTAATTCACCGTGTGCTTCAACATCTACATCATGCGCTCTCTTTCCCTTCTCACTCTAGGGACTTTTGTGAGACTCGTCATCTCGCAATGCCCGTTCGCTGACCCGGCTGCTCTCCGAGCTCGGGGGCAAAATACTGGTGCTATCCCTACACAAGAGTTCAATGAGCAGTTCGAGATAGATGATAGTGATGTCTACCTGACTTCTGACGTCGGGGGCCCTATTGGAGATCAGTTCAGTCTGAGAGCAGGGGAAAGAGGATCGACATTACTCGAAGACTTCATCTTCAGACAGAAGATAACTCACTTCGATCATGAGCGTGTGCCTGAGCGTGCTGTCCACGCCAGAGGCGCCGGAGCTTATGGTACCTTCACAAGCTATGGTGACTTCAGCAACATCACTGCTGCATCGTTCCTCAACTCTCCCGGAAAACAAACTCCAGCGTTCGTTCGTTTCTCCACTGTTGCGGGATCCAGAGGCAGCCCAGATACAGCCAGAGATGTCCATGGTTTCGCCACAAGATTATATACCGATGAAGGCAACTTCGACATTGTGGGCAATAACATACCTGTCTTCTTTATTCAGGACGCCATTCGCTTCCCAGACCTTATACATTCGGTGAAACCCAGCCCGGATAATGAAATTCCTCAAGCCGCCACAGCGCACGACTCGGCATGGGATTTTTTTAGTTCACAGCCCAGCACCCTTCACACTCTGTTCTGGGCTATGTCTGGTCATGGGATTGTTCGTAGCTACCGCCATATGGACGGCTTTGGTGTGCACACATACCGCTTCGTGACAGATGACGGATCCTCCAAGTTCGTCAAGTTTCATTGGAAGACAAAGCAGGGCAAAGCAAGTCTAGTGTGGGAAGAAGCGCAAGTTCTATCTGGCAAGAATGCCGACTTTCACCGGTCAGATCTCTGGAATGCCATCGAGTCTGGAAATGGCCCTGAATGGGAGCTAGCTGTCCAGATCGTGGATGAAGACGAAGCACTAGCTTTTGGTTTCGATCTCCTCGATCCTACAAAGATCATTCCCGAGGAGCTTGCTCCTCTCCATGCCATTGGTCTCCTGAAGCTGGATGAAAATCCTACGAATTATTTTGCCGAGACAGAACAAATTATGGTAAGCCAATATGTTTCGTGTAAGAAAAACTACTAACAATGACGCAGTTCCAACCCGGTCACATTGTCCGAGGTATCGACTTCACAGAAGATCCTTTGCTCCAAGGTCGGATCTTCTCGTACCTGGATACGCAGATTAATAGACACGGCGGGCCAAACTTTGAGCAGCTTCCGGTCAACCGTCCTCGAGTCCCTTTCCATAATAACAACCGAGATGGGGCTGGTCAAAACCTGATCCACAAGAATATCTTTCCTTGTAAGTCATTCTCTAAGTCTCAGCTTCTGAGTCCCCGTGCTGACAAACTCAGATTCACCTAACACCCTGAACGGTGGTTTCCCAGCTCAGGCGGACCAGGCAAATGGAAGAGGTTTCTTCACTGCTCCGCGGCGCCAAGCGAGCGGCAATCTCGTCAGAGCCCTTCCCGGATCGTTTGATGACCACTGGTCCCAGCCACGACTGTTCTACAACTCTCTGACACCGGTAGAGCAACAGTTCTTGATCAACGCGATCCGTTTCGAGACTAGCCACCTCAAGTCTGCTCAGGTGAAAGAGAATGTTCTTACTCAACTCAACAGGGTCAGTCATGAGATTGCCGTTCGCGTCGCTGATGCTTTGGCTCTGACGGCTCCCGCCCCTGATCCGACTTACTATCATGATAACAAGACAGCATTCGTCTCAATTGTGAACAACACTCTGCCGACGGTCGCAACATTGCAGGTTGGCATCCTCGCTACAACCAAGTCGCCCTCGTCCATATCAGATGCTGCCGCTCTGAAGGCTCGGTTCGGTAACGATGGCGTCGAAGTTACTGTAATTGGTGAGACCTTGATCGACGGGATTGACCAGACTTATTCTGCAGCTGATGCCACATCCTTCGATGGCATCGTCGTAGCAGCTGGTGCAGAAGAGCTATTCAAGGCAGGGTCGGCTTCTACCTTATATCCTATTGGTCGTCCTAATCAAATTCTCCTCGACGGCTATCGCTGGGGCAAGCCTGTCGGCGCTTTAGGTTCGGCCACGGCGGCTCTTGGGTTGGTTGGGATTGGCGAGACTCCAGGAGTGTTTGCTAATAGCACCGATGTCGAGGGATTTGTGTCTGTTTTCGAGACGGGCCTGAAGACGTTCAAATTTATCGATCGCTTCCCACTTGACTCTTGAGACACAGGTTCAGCAAAGTAATTCATTGCCAACGATGGGCATTCAGGTGGCGGAGAATAGTCGTAATGTATGAGTTAATAGGGCCTAAAGACTCTTAAGAACGGCCTACATATGATAGACCGGTGAATCGGTGAGAAGAATCTCACGAGACTCGGGACCAATCTGTGATTCTAAATATTGCTATCTCTTGTATGCTCAGATCACAACGAATATGAAGCATGCAAAACATACTTGCATCGCATCAAGACTTTGTCACGTGTAAACGGTCGCATAATGGGCCGGTCTATTCCCTATTCTGTTTATAATTGGAAGTCGTACGTGTCTCCAGATATGAGCAGGTGTGTTGTTTCTCCAAGGTGAATCTACAGTAATAACTCAGCCTTGATTGCAAGGCTGAAGACGCCTCGTCCGGAGGTGTCCCTTTGTCCTGGCCAGCTGTACAACATGACAAGAGCGCATCGAGTAACAGACGATGGGCTATCGGATGCTGTCCCACGTTGAGCCTCGCTGGCATTGGATCGACGACAGCTGCAAAGGGCCGGGGCCGGGGCCACGCACCCCACCTAACCCAATCTTCCCGCTAAGTGTGGGGGCGGGTATGCCTGACGTATAGGGCGATTTTAGGCTTAAAAGCGCTGGCTAGGCGCCCAGTCCCGCTGCTGAGTGAATTAGCGTCGCCGCAACTGGACGACCGGAGTCCTCCGGGTTCCGCTGACTTACCACCGTTTCGGAACATCGCACCGTGACGCACCATCACCTTGTGACCCGCCAAAAAGCTCGCGACAGTACTCACAGCACGCGTCCGCTACGCCTGACACGGCGTTTATGACTTCACAGCACATTAGAGGCCATATTTAGCGTGCTTGGGGCTTGCGACGCCTTGTAAACTGCCGCACGTTCAGGCTTGGTGGTGGCGGTGGACGTCAGAGGATCTCGATTCGAAACCCACGACAACATAGAGGCATACGCTGGCGCTCGTCTTTGCCCCAAGGAGAGGGGCCTATATCAAGCTCACGTTCGCTGCTTGCTACCGAGAGACACGTTGATGCGCCCGAGATAACCACCCGAGCCCCAAAGAGCTGCCTCTGAAACTCCGCCGACAATGGACTCCATCAAAGGACTATTCAGGCCGGCTAAGCCAGAGCACCACGATCCGCTCGAATATGCTCCTCTTACGGAGGAGCCGCGGGAGCTCGAGGGTTCGACGGACCAGGAGGGCGAGACATTCGAGAGTGATGTTCCTTTCTCATGGTTTGAGTACTCTGTATTCGCCATAATAGGTGTTGCTATGCTTTGGGCTTGGTATGCCATTCATCCTCTTAACGAGACAAAGTAACCATTTGCTGATGACTTTTCCAGGAACATGTTCCTTGCAGCCGCTCCTTATTTCCACAGTCGATTTATTGCGGATGACTGGATACGCGAGAACTTCCAGTCCGCGATCTTATCCGTCTCGACCTTTTCCAATCTCGCTGCAATGCTCATTGTCACAAACATACAACGATCTGCCAACTACCCTTGGCGGATAAATACTGCGCTCGTTCTGAACACAACAGTCTTCACCCTCTTGACCATCTCGACAAGTTGGTTCTTGGATGTGTCTCCAGGGTTGTACCTTGCTTTCCTCCTGCTTATGGTCGGGTGCTCCGCTTGTGCAACTGGGCTCTTTCAGAACGGAGCCTTCGCTTTCGCTGCTAGCTTCGGACGACCGGAGTACACACAAGCCATTATGGCCGGCCAGGGTGTCGCCGGTATTCTGCCGCCGCTTGCACAAATGATATCGGTGCTCATCGTCCCGGACGGACCACCACCGCCGCCGCCGCCGCCTGGCCAAGGACCCGAGAAGCAGGATATCCCGGTAGGCACCTCGGCCTTCATCTACTTCCTCACGGCGGTAGCCGTCTCCGCCACCGCCCTGGTCTTCTTCGTCCCGCTAGTCCGGCGGCACAACCACATCATCGAGAACCGCATGGTGTACGAGCACATGGAGAGCAGCGTGCACAGCATCCACGAGGCCGAGCAGCTGCACCGGCGGCAGGTCAGCCTGTGGGCGCTGTTCCGCAAGCTGCACTGGCTGGCGGCGGCCGTGTTCATGTGCTTCGTGGTGGCCATGTTCTTCCCCGTCTTCACGGGCAAGATCTTCAGCGTCCGCGGGCCCGGCGCCGGCCGCCTCTTCCAGCCGCCCGCGTTCATCCCGCTCGGCTTCTTCTTCTGGAACCTGGGCGACCTGGCCGGCCGCATGTCCACCATGCTGCCGTTCGGCACCACGCACCGCCCCGTGCTGCTCTTCGCCTTCAGCATCGCCCGGCTGATGTTCCTGCCGCTGTACCTGCTGTGCAACATCCGCGGCCAGGGGGCGGTCGTCAACAGTGATCTGTTCTACCTGCTTCTGGTGCAGTTCCCCTACGGACTGACCAACGGCTGGCTGGGCACGAGCACGATGATGGCAGCCGGCGAGTGGGTCGACGAAGGGGAGCGGGAGGTGACTGGCGGTTTTATGGGGCTTTGCCTCGTGTCAGGCCTCACTGTAGGCAGTTTGCTCAGCTTCTCGGCTGCTGGTATCTAAGCACACGGTTTTGGATAGACAAACGACTGTTGGCGTTTGGAGACTCAGGTTTCATATAGCATATTATACTAAAAGGGCAACTGGGATCCGGGCCTTCCCAGTAAGGACAGCATTCACAATAGGCGTTACACAAATGTATACATTTTTGGTTGAGCTTGCTTTAGACGTCTCCCTGTTGTAACTGTAACAATAGTCTTCCTGAAAGGAACCACAGGGTGGCATGTCCATAATTTTCTTTGTGTTGCGAATATCTCATGACAGCTATCCTCGTATCATACAGTAATCTCCATAGTCATACAACCCAACGCCAAGCATGTCTACCTCCATTTTAATAACCATGTCAATTCGTGCCATAGATGCCTCCAATCCTCGGTGGTATAAGCATGCAATCAGTCTCCTGAAGTGGCGTTTCCTTGGCTTCGTAGAAGCCGCCATCGATCAGGTTCTGCTCCATGGCGCGCCAGTAGTCTAGTTTGATATCCCAGTTCTTCTTGTCAAGATCACCGAGCTTCGCAGTGACTCCCCGACCTGGCTCTTTGGGTATCTTGAGATACACCGTGCAGTCTCGCAAGGTCATTGCCACTTGGAAAGCGGCATCGTGGGCCGAGACGTTTAACGGGCCGCCTGGATCGAGCCGCACCTGGTTGGCCCGAAGGATTTGCAAGACATTCTCTGCACCGAGCCACTGGTAGCAATCCTTAGTCTGCGACAGTCCTGGTGCAAAGGAGGTTGGCAAGTCAAAATATCGTAACACTCTGACTGACTGCTCCGTGGTCGATGCGAGGAAGTTGAGTGGGCAGAAGATAGGTTTTCTTTTGCCTTTCTCGACATTCCGCAACGCTTCTCTGGCGCAGTTTCGACACCGTATTGCTGTCTCGGGGGCATTTGGGGATTGTGCCAACCATTTCGGTTTGAACTCCCGTATTATATCTCCATCTCCCGCTATTGCGCCACGTTAGTTAGGTTGACGAACGGATTTAATGGACCAGGCCAACACATACTCGACCTCATGTCGTCCACAAGCATGCCATAAGTGACATCTTCAACCTGCGAGCCAACAAAGTCGTCTCTACGCTGCGACTCTCGCTCATGCAGAATTTCATTCAGCCGTGCAACAAAGAACCCATTATCCTCGGGCATCCGCACGAGAGACTGATGTACCAAATCTCCTGGCCGGAAAAGGGGCTTGATTTGCGATTCCCAGAAAGCCTGCTGTTCAGCATACGGGAAGGTGCCCTTGCCAGCCTTGGGGACTCGCAGGAGCTTGTCCTGAAAGGCATTGGCGAGGCTCGTGTCAGTGGTAGGCGGTAGCTTGATAGCAAAGACGACATTCGCGGCGCCTTCCCCAACATATACGGCCTCCGCATCTTGCGGTAGCTGGGGTGGACGAGGCTGCACGTGCTCTGCCACCCCTGAGGCAATACCCATCGTACTCATACCTAATCAGGTATTGAGAGAGTATGTCGCCCGGAGCAGATCGGGGAGACTGTGCTTTTGGAGACGCTAGCTGCAGGTGGTGCGGGTTGGACCTGCTGGCCAATGCGAAGATGTGGAGAAAAGGGGACAGGCGAATTAGTTCCTCCAACAGTACACCACAGATGATTCAAGGAAGAAAGAGCACGCGATAGAGAGTGCGTTGCGTAGTGAAGATGGCTGTGGCGGCGACTGTTAATTGTCCTTTGTATTTAATTGCCATTTCGGTGAGACGGCCGTGAGGTTTGAAGCGAAACTCGATGACACCTCGATGTTCTCTTGTTGGAGATTCAATCTCTCATCTAGGCAACTGAAGGCAACCGCGACCGATCCAGTACCTAGGTATGCCTGGATATTGAAACAATAAGAGGAAGGCGCTCCTCACTTGAGGCGCTCAAAGGTAACACAGGGTTTCCAGGGAAGGCGCCAGTGGTGGTAACTTGCATGAGACGGACGAAAATTGACATTGGCATCTACCAACTGCCAACGACAACCGGGCTGGGCCTACTGCATAAGAGGTAAGCCCACCTACAATTAGGACCAGTCAGTCATTCATTTGCTGGTGCTATCTCACCGAGCTAAGGAGCCTTCAAACCGGCTACAGTTAGGTAGTTAATTGCAGCAAAATCTTGTTACTGCGCCTGACTGTGTCCACTAGTAGGTATCGGCTCGTGATAGCCGTTTCTTTGTGCTCCAAGCAAGGAGTTTCTTCCGTGGACAATCATGGAGGGAGCCTTGTACCCTTGGCTAAACTTCTCATGAAAGGCAGACTTGCGATGGATGAATGATTAAGTCAGCTTGCTAGGTAACGTTAGTGCTAACTGGGTATAGGCAGCCCGCAGCACCTCGGCCTCTGTCATCTCAAAGACTGTGATTGGATTTTGGAGCGATAGTTTCCCAAAGGAGAAGAAGCAGACCACCTGTGCATCGAGGATTGCCTCATTGATGGATGATCCGGATCAGCTAGAAACAGAGAGGTGCCTTTTCCACAGGCTGGCGGGATTGTCCTTGTCCCCGACCACAGCGACCAGCCCGACCGGGACGCTGACGGTCCCTAGAAATTATCTCGACTGCGAATGGTTCCTGCGCCGGGTGGCCCCATCTTCCGAGGGCCATCGAACCACAGGCGAAGACTCCGCCGACTTAGAATCATGTCTGGATCCTTTCCCCGCACTGCCATTGCCCCATGCCCGGACACTCCCTACGCAGTACTGGTATTTGCCCGGCTGGTGCATCTCAATCTCACGCGACATCAGGTATAAGAAAAATCGATATACATCTGGGGTCTGTCCATGTGTCTCTGCAGTCTATTATCTCTGAAATACTGCCCCAATTTCATACGGCTACGAAAACAATTATTCGCCTCATAGCAACCAACCCACGAGAACATTGTCACTTGACTTCTGTCTCATCCATTCCTAAGGCCTTGTGTGTGTGTGCGTGCGCGTGTGTGTGCTTGTGTGGGGCGTGGGATTAACAGCACGGCGAGGCAGCTAAATTGATAGCGAGGCACACACGGGCCACTGGGGTACGGGTGCTGCAGCCAAAACGCGCAGTAGGAAAATTCTGAGAAAAACTCGCACTGACCAGGCTCACTGCACTGAGGAGTCCTTTATCCACTCAGTGCTGCACCATAACAAAAAAAAGCCGGAAACACCACCTGCAAATATAGCGTCATCCCTTTCCAAAGAGCTCTCTTAGCCGACTCTTCCTCACCCACCTCACGACCACGACCATCGCCCAGTCGAGTCAACCCGATCATTATCGAGCGTCGCTGCTATCAGTATACACACGGCAGATAGCTCATAACCCGGTTTCCGATCATCCTCGCTCTCTATCCCGCGACGGCGGCCTTATCAAGAAGCACCTCCCTTTGCGATGCGGATATAACGCCATCTCAACATGGCCTTCAACTTCAACTGGTCGCCGCTCACGGCCGACGCGGACTTTTACAAGCGCGCAAGAGACCTGCTGACGGCGGCCCTCAACAAGTCACCCAAGCCGCCCATCATCGTCGATGACATCCTCGTCACCGAGTTCAACCTGGGCTCCGTGCCCCCGGACCTCGAGATCCTTGAGATAGGAGACCTCGCAGAGGATCGGTTCCGAGGCATTTTCAAAATGTGCTACAGCGGTGATGCGTTCCTCACGCTACGGACAAGAGTTCAAGTAGGTGACGATTTCCTTGCATGTTCATGCTTTCGATATTGGGTGTTCGCCCCGTTGGCTCCATTTGCGCCTATGGCTTCCGAAGTCCGAAAGAAACTGCAACACCATCGAACATGGAACTTGAGACAATATTTCACAAAGATCGCAGCCTATGACCTGGGAGGGCGATACCAGTGTATAGCTCCTTTTTATTGCGCTGGGGTCGAGAGAGATCTTGTTCTGCAAGCTCTTTCCATCCATCACACAAGTACCAATCTCATCGCGGCATGACCGTCTAGACAGCCAGCTTCTCCCACCCCTTCTTCCCGTCACTCCAGACATCCTGCTGTATTCTTTCAACTTTGTTTGGCAGATTCAGGGGATTCCATAATTTCCCCACATCTTGCATTGATTTCGAGATTGCCTTACCAGGGTGGCGCGTTCTGTTTGGCAAACAATGTACGTGCGTCATAACAATGCTAATATATCAACAATTATAGGCAAACCCCTTGAACACATACCTCGACTCCAAGCCGAGCTTCACATCTCCACAACCGCTAGCAGCAGCGTCAGGACTAACTATTCCGCTTTCGCTTACGTTGTCCGAGATAAAATTATCAGCATTTATCATACTGGTATTCTCTAAGCAAAAGGGTCTGACTATCGTATTTCGAAATGACCCGCTCGAATCGCTCAAGGTCTCGTCGACCTTTGACTCGATCCCTTTCGTCCGGGATTACCTGCAGAGAACGATCGAAGGGAAATTGCGGGATCTAATGATGGATGAGCTTCCTGCAATCATCCATCGTCTGTCTTTGCAGCTATGGTGCCCTGATCAGCTACCAAAGCAAGAAGATGAGGCCCAGAAGGAGACCGACGAACCTGCTGTAGATCCCCTTGCCAGCCCGCCACAGGACGCAGTCGATGCTCAGGGCAACCTGCTTGATTCCAGCGAGATCTCGAATTTGTCTTTGGACGGAAGCGCCGAAGTCAAGCACCTGTTCTCTCAGAAGAACCTGATCCGTCTAGCGAGCTTGAACAACTCTCACCGCACCCTGTCTCTCTTCACTCCTGGTATTCGCGATGTCGTCTTCCGAGCATGGGCCGGCTCAACGGAGAGACACGAGACGGGTAGCACTTCTCCATTAGCTACTCCGAGCTTGGCGAGATCGCAATCCTTCCAGGGATCCACCACGTATTCTTTCTCGGACACTGGCAGCATGGACCATGGCCATCTACCATCAAGACCATCGCTGGTTAGTTTGAACTCTGCCACAACCGGCCTTTCACTTGGTGCAGGCAGACATTCCCGATCGCACTCAAGTCGCAAGAAGAAGACCAGAGTCGTGAATTTGAGGAAGAATAAGACAGAAAGCGCTCCGGTTAGCGATGTAGATGAGACGGAGACGGTCTCTGACTCTACTTCAATACGAGGACCGATGTCAGAGCCGATCATGCCAGCCTCCATCCCTGAGGAACCGGAAGAGGAAGTGCCTGTGCCTCCCACACCTAGCAAGGTTCGGTTTAAGGCAGCAGGCGAGCGGCCCAGCATGCCGCCTCGATCTCCATTGACTTCCGAAGTTTACAACGCTCCTTCGGCTCTCTTCACCTCTGCGAAATCCGAGACTCCGGCTGAGGCTCCAGTTGTCGCAAGCCGCCCTCAAGAGAAGTCAGAGAAAGCATCCGAGAAAATGCCGATGCACTTCGAATCGCGACGAGGTCCTTCTTCGGAGACATCCTCCGTTATTCTCGAGCAAGCCTGGATCATGAAGATGGCTGGCGAGATTGCTCGACGTGTGTATGATGAGAAGAGGAGAAACCCAGGCCTCTGGGATGAGCGGGAGGACAGCCCTCCTCCAGCATATGAGGCACGATAGACTTGTACATACTAACCACCACAAACTCTCCTATGTCCATACGGAGCGTGGCATCATTTCTGGCGTTGGACGGGCAATTACGTTGACATTACACATAATCAGTAATGTCTCATGGCCTTTTGATTTTGCATGGCGTTTGGGAATCCCATCGTGGTAGAAAAGGGTCTGCTTTCCACTTTGGGTCATTCACACATGGCGGCTGCGGAGACGCGAGAAGCGAAGCATTTCTCGTGAGCGCCGCACATACATACTATCGCTTCTTGTACAGCACAGACATTTCCTTTGTTCTCAGACATCCCTCGATGGGAGTTGAAAGAGGAAGAAAGGAGTGCGCGAGACCGAGGCTGTCGGTCTATATATGAGAAGGTATATGTAAAGTCCTGCTGGCATTGCTGGCCAAACTAGGGAAGCTCTTTAGAGAATCAACTCCCATCTCTACTCGAAAACCGTTGTTGACTCTTGCTGCTCTTGAAGATTGATTGTACGAAGTTTGTCATTGCTATGTCACTAGCGGTTTTGGTCATCCTGTAGCCGGTTCCTTTCCCTGATATCGTACCTGTCTGCCCTTGACTCCAAACTCCAAGCCTCTGAAAAGATCATGCTACAAGGGTACAAAAATATGTACGAGTGAAGGGGACATGCCCCCTCGACTACTTTCAGGCAGCCGTCTCGGCTTCCTTCTTTAGACTCGCGAGTCTCTCCTCCTTGCTCTTGAGCTCCTCGGTCATCTTCTTCGACATCTCCTCCACCTTGACCTGCGCCTCCTTGAGCTTCTTGATCTCCAGCTCTTCCGTCTCGCGACTGAACGGCTGGCCGGGGCGCGTCGTCAGGGGGATCATCGCGCTGCGCTCCAGCACGCCGCCCTCGCTGCGTTTCGGCTGTGGCGGAGGCTGCTTCGCTCCCTTGGCCCCCTTTCCGCCCGCCTTGCCGCCGGCCTTCTGGTTCGCCGCGGCGCCCATCGTGCCGGGCGTGGCGCCGGAGGTCAGGATCTCGTAGAAGGAGTCGTAGGGCTCGTTGAACAGCTGCTCCTCGTACGTCCACGCGACGACCTCGTTGTTGAGCCTCATAGCCTCCTTCTCGGCGTCGTCCTTACCGTACGGGTGGAGCCTGAGGTGGTGATACAACGTCTGCGGCTTCTCACCCGACTCGGACACGTAGTAGAGCTTGAGCGTGATCTCGAACTCGCCCCAGCCCGTCTCGTTGACCGCGAAGGGCTTGCCTGCCTCGGCGTCGATCACTGGAAAACCCGTTAGTTTAGCAGAAACGGCCGTGCGCCTTCTAGAAGAAGGAAATTTGATGCGCGAGAGGGACGGCGTTGCGTGTACGTACTGCGGACATGGTTGGGAATCGACTCGTGCAGCTTGAACTGCACGCGCTTCAGCCAGTACGTGATGTCGGTGTCGTCGACACCCTTGACAAAGACCGTCCAGCTGTGCGTGTGGTCGTCCGGCACGCCTGCGGGCTTCGGGTTGAGCTTATCATCGAAGGGCCGCGCCGTCGTGCCGTAGATGAACGGCCGGAAGATCTGCAGGCCCTTGACGCGCTTGCCTGCGCCGCTGGGGGGAGCCATGCTGGTCGGTCGGGTCGGGTCGCTTCCACGATGCGCGTGGTAGGTGGACGTGTGTAGAGTGGAAAGTTTCGCGCCAGGCGCAAAGTTTCGACTTCTAGGTTGTCAGCCTTGCAGGAGGTGGGAAATTTGTAGGTGGGCGGGGCTGTTAAGGTTCGACACTGGATCGCCACTGCTATCGCGCTGCAAGACGCTATACCCTGCTAACTGACACGCATCCACAGGTGGGCTGGCAATTGATTTTAGTGGCTTCAGCCTTGCCGATGAACTGATGATTTCATCACTTTTGTAAGGGGAGCTTGAGCAGCAAGCTTGAGCTATGCTACGTCGACACGAAATCAGCGACCCCTCCGGCCAAGCTCTCTCGAATTCCTATGAGTTGATTTGACATTGAGACTGTAAACGCTCTTTTGGATCCATTTCCAAGCTATAAGCGAGTTCAAGCAGCTTTTGCCGGACATAGCTCAAGCTTATAAGCCGTGACGGTCCAAAATAAGATGTCTGCAGCAAAGAAGCTAGTTGTTTGTGGAGGGAATGGATTTTTGGGGTCGCGAATCTGTAGACAAGCCGTTGCCCGAGGCTGGGATGTCACATCAATAAGGTAATTATATCCCGAGCTCCTCTTGTCCTGCTGCCATCTGACCTTCATCGCAGCCGATCAGGCGAGCCAAAGTGGAACACGGTCACGTCTTCCTCGACACCTCCGCCATGGGCTCACAAAGTGACCTGGGAGCGCGCCGATATCTTCCAGCCTGCCGCCTGGGCTCCCCTTATCAAGGGCGCGGACTTTGTCGTTCACAGCATGGGCATCCTGCTCGAAGCAGACTACAAGGGTGTTCTGCAGGGCCGCGAGTCACCCATCTCGGGTCTTCAAAAGGCCTTCTCTCCAGCAAAAGGCCGCACGCCGAATCCGCTGGAGCGCAAGGAAGGCGAAGAGGTTCCCCAGCCTGAGTCTGCAAATCAGCTCACATATGAGTTGATGAACCGCGATAGCGCCATTCTTCTCGCAAAGGAAGCGGCAAAGGAGAATGTCAGCGCATACCTGTATGTGTCGGCACATGGAGGCGCCCCCGTTCTTCCCGCGAGGTATATCACGACAAAAAGGGAGGCAGAGAGCATCATCGCTTCAGAGTTCCCCAAGATCAGAGGTGTCTTCATTCGACCGCCATTCATGTACGATAGCTCGCGGCCATTGACGCTACCATTGGCCGCCGGCACTGCTATGGGGTCCTTGTTCAACGGACTGACAAGAGGCGTACTCGGCGGTTTCATGGGCACAGCGGGAGTGAAGCCCCTGAAAGCTGATCTCGTCGCTGAGGCTGCGGTAGAAGCTCTAGGCGATGAATCTGTCAGGGGTCCAGTGGAGGTTGCGGAACTCGAGGAACTGGCGAGCAAAGCGTGGCGGAAGACCATGCTCTAAAATGGTATCATGCGTATTGTATTTTACACTGAGCTATAGACTGTATCATAGCAAAACCCTCAGCTCTTCTATCATGATAGAGCTGCACTCTCAGAAGTGCGCCTGTAATAACACCTATCATATCATCGTGCCTCTCTCGAAACTGTCTCTTATCTCCGCCGTGTATTTGTTGTAGAACCTGTCAAGCTTCTGGTTGAACTGCTTGTTCTTCTCGTTGATGTATGTGACGTCGGCATCATCTCCATTCTTTGCCATCCGCTCCCGCCTCTTCTTCGCTGCCACCGCGTCTGCCTTCTTCATATCGTTGACCAAGCGATCGATGGCCTCCTTGTCGGGTTTGTTCTCCGCAAAAGATGTGCTATCCGCCGTTGAGTAAAATGTGCCATCCTTGTCAACAGCGATCATTTCTCCGTCCTCGGTTTCGACAATCTCTAGGCTTCCTTGCGCGGCCGCCTTTTCGATCGCAGCCAGCTTGTCTTTCGTGTATCGCTCCAAGTCCGGCGCCATATTCTTGAGCTGTCGCTTGTACACCTTCTGCGACTCGCGGCGGTAGTCCTGGAAGGCGTTGTCGTCGCGGTGCGCGTCCTTCTTCTTCATCCGCTTGTCCCACTTCTCGCTCTCGTCAACGGTCCAGTCCCACGCCCGCTTGCGCTCAAAGTCGCCACCGGCATCCTCAACATCCGCTTTGAGCAGCTTGTGCGACGCGATCGCGTGCTTACGGCGGATCGCAGTGAGCTGGTTGGGGTCGGTGGCTAGACGTTGCGCCTCATGCGTGACTTCTTTGTGGTTCTTCTCTGCCGATGTTTTCGCGCGGGCTTGTAGGGCTTTGAAGCGGGCCATACGCTCTTGGGCTCTGGCTGCCGCGTCATTCTCCGTAGATGATGATGCTGCGGTGGTTGTGTCCGCAGGCTCGGAGGCAGTCACTGTTGCATCGGCTTCCGGCTCGGGGTTGATTGTTTTTTCTGGTTCGGGTTCTGTTGGTGCAGGTTGATCTACTGTTGCAGCTTCGGCTTTCTCGGCTTCTTCTTCCTTTTTGGCAGACGCTCGGGTCTTTCTCTTCTTTGCTGGTGGCATCTTGAGTCTGAATGTGGGGAGACAAGTGGTGGATGACCTTCGTTGACTTGGTTGTTGTTAGCTAACAAAATAATGTTATCTACATCTTTGCAAAGAGGGTCGTTAGGACTGGGTCGTCATTGCACAGCCACATGTGGCTGGACCAAGCTAATTTCCCCAAATTTCCCCAGACACACCCTAGCAGCTCTCAACGTGGTCAATCAACCCCAGAACATCATCAGCTTTTTACAACTCTCGACGTTTTGGCAGACAACTTTATAAGAAGACACCCTTGTTATGTAACGCCCAAAGAAACCTCTGCCAAACGATCATGGGCAGTTTGAGTCTTTTTTACCGCTTGAGACACATGCACGAGGACAGGAGGCTTTATTAAGATGCAACGACTCGGCAGCCCGTGGAGACTACTAGGTCTTTCCCGTAAACCATCTTATGCGCAGATCAGATTTGCTGGGACTCGAGCATGGCGAAGGAGAAGGCAGCTCAGGCCTGGACAGCCTTTGCGAGAGTCTTATCCTATATTCGATTTCCCCGAACTGGTCTTGGACCTCGATGCTGAGAACAGTCCGCACGTTCGTCCAGTGAATGAAGCGGACTGGCAACGGGAGATTGACAAATATGCAGTCAACCCAGCTGTGGAGGCTGCAGCTGAACGTGTCCTTCAGTTCGAAAAAGAGAGCGATGAGGCTCGCAAGTTCATGATGTCGACTGCACATCAGCGTTTTAGCATGTGGCAGGTTTCTGACATGGATGTTTTATCGGTAGCTCTCGGGGGCTCGCCTCGCAATCAACCAGCATCGGATACGATATCGCCACAAGAAGAACAAAAACAGAAGGCTTTTCTCGACCAGCTTTTACGACAAAATGGTATCACAGATCGCATCATGTCACAGGACGACACGAAAGTCATCCGCTTCATGATGCATCGTCAGTCCCTCGCTCAGAAAGTGAATCCATTCTTCGACAACAATGACACCGAGATTGCCTCAATCAATGCTGAGGATGTGCAATTTCTTGAGTCTGTCCTGTCTCGCTGCGGATTCTATCAGATGCAACATCTCATTTCTCGGATAGCGCAGACAGAATCTGGATGTCAACTTTTGTCGCGATGCGGAGAGAAAATCTCCAAACTCTCTCACCAATTTCTGCGAGATGGCATGGAAGATGAAGTTTTAGTTTTTCTGAACAACTTGATTGGAAGCCTACAGTTCAAAAATGTCGACATTGGCGAAGCGCTGTGCTCAGCTGGGCTACGGACATCAATGATTGCTGCCCATGCACCTGCTGTGCTCCGCTACATCGGACTATCACATGAGTTAGGCTATCACACCCCCCCGTTTTCAGTTGCCGATCTCCAAACATCTCTTGAAAAGTTTTGCGATGCTTACTCTCGAAATCGAGAAGGTCTCGAAGGTGCAGGGTCGCGCCTGGAGTACCGCGCAGAACTCTTCACTGTGCTGACGGGCCGAAGTGTTGCTAGCTACGTGCCACAAGCGTCTTTTCGTGCGAGCATTGGTAGCACCATGGAGTTCATACGTGCCTACAACTCCTATATTGTGCTACTCGGAGAGTTAGGTGCCTTACGGATGCTTTGGCATGAATGGCACACATTGAAGACTATGAAAGGACAACTGGCCTTTGAACTTCGACATGGACCCAAGCACCAATTGTTCGCTAATGCGCTTGCCCACTGTGCGTCAAGTCTCCAAAGCCAGCGTATACCATTTGCTCAAGAGGATTATACCACCGTGACTGGTGACTACGCAGAAGATGCGGCTCTTGATCTACAATCCATCTATAACCAGAAGCTCCGCATGATAAGAGGCACATTGGCGGAGCCGCTTCCGTCGACATTCGAAAACACTGCCGCCATGGCAGAGCAGCTTCGAGAGCAAATCCGAAAGGTGTTTCGAGTGCCTAACATAGAAGATGCTATGCGTGACATCACCGCGTTGATGTCTACAACCGTGGCAGGAAAGTGACGATATCACAGCAGTGAAGCACTCCCTGAAAGCATTTCTCTTGCCATGCTTAGAAGTCGTATATATGTACATACAAAATTAAAGTCCTACCTTGGTGGTGACTTAAAGATCCTTATCCCGCGTGCTCAGGCATGGCTCTTAGAAAGATGATATCATAGCATGGTTTCTCCAACACGTTGCTTGTCGGCGCTCATCTAGACGCGATTGACTGCGATATTCGAAATTGTCCGGTTTAGGTAATTTCTCCGTCTCGGACTGGATAGGGACAATGAAGCGGACATAGCAGCACCCGTTTCTCCTTGTCATACCTGTCTGCAATGCAACAATGTCCGAGACTTCGCGACATTAAAATCATTCGGCGCGCTTTGACAAGCGGCTTTTTACGAAAGTACCCAGGAATGGTATCAATCATGCAAATCTCACATCAAGGCTTCCTCCCTTAAGCGTCGTCCCGTATCTTATAGGGGCAAATCTATGTCAGCTTTCGTATTACAACCCCGCACCCTTGCCAGATGGGAGGGATCTGCTCCCGGGTTACGAATATTGCATTTTAGACGAGTCATCACCTCGTTGTTCTTGGCCGACGCATTCTCATATTTCTAGTACCATCTGTAATTCCCTTAACCAGATGATATATCGAGACAGGATAGAATCCATTTAAGAGGAGCGGGAAACCCGTCCTACTGCCACTTACCGACATGCCGGCTCCTCTCCCATTCGTAACTCAGCCTTACGGATGACCGGGGTTTGGCTATGATCTGCAACCTGTCGGGGTAGCTATGCGTTGGCGACAGGAAGCTGAGGGCGACTTTGACGTCTGATTGGACAAAGACCGCGGCATACCTCTTGGTCTGTCCTTCACACCTCGTTGTAAGACCTCTGACTAGAGAACCCGGTTCAATACGATTTGTCCTGGCCCTGAGAGGAGGCAGCAATATGTGCGACCGCCCGTCGTTCGGCTAACTGCCGTCCTTCATCGCAATCCTATCAATGCTCCAGCCACAGGACCACCTGCATTTCCCTGCTTCGTCACGCGTTTTCAGCTCGTGCTCCAATCAGGGATTACTCTCCTACAGAACCCCAGTGTCATCTTTCTCTTGGGCAGGAAACAGCCTATTTCCCAATGATGGCTGCGTCGGTGAGTGCAGTGGTCGGCGACCCGAAGCCATAGGACGCGCAGCTGGGCCACCCAACTCAGCAGTTGTCCTCCAGGCACCTCGACTTCGCCTCCATCGACTGACAGATTGCAGTCATACTGCCTGGTCTTCTTTTCCTGTTGGTCTCATATATTCTGTTATTCTTGGTTGCCTCAGCTACTGTGAACTTTCTCATCTGGATCTGTGAGTCCGGCGCAACGTTGTCAGACTTGTGCAATTATGCCAAGCACCGACCGGCACCAGTCATGATGCGGTTCTCTCATGCCGTGCCGCTCTTGCTACGGCGCGGAAGAGGCGAGTTTGGTCGAGGACTCCCGCAATTCTCCTCCTTGTGTTCCGGCCTTTCGACCCTGATCGTGCTCCTGTTTCTTGTAAAGGAATCATCTCAGCAAAAGGATCCAATACAGAACTTCTGTAGGCGATTCGGTCACCAAACAGCTGTCATTGACCGCAAACTGTATATTGATGGAGGTTTGATCAACTGGAATCCCATTCCACAGTACCCGACAAACTATTCAAGTAAGTCTAACGGATCATGGACCAAGCGTTGGATTTCCATTGTTCTAATTGTTCCTGTATCAAGATACCTGGCTTCTGTACCAAGACCTCGATCACAATAGCGCCGATGGCATGCCAGTGTTATATGCGAACCTGTCGAAGAATGCTTCAATACCGGACGTTAGCGGAGGGATTCTATGGGCAGATGACGTGAATAAGAGATTCTACCTGTTCGGGGGAGAGTATTACCAGTCTGCGCCGACTGCCTTCAATCTATACTCGTATGATGCGATCAATAATTGGTGGGATTCATTTGGGCCGCCCCAGCAGACTTCAATCAGCAGCGTTTCGTATGGCGCTGGCGTTGCTGTGTCAGATAGGGGTGTGGGTTACTACTATGGCGGTTGGTTGTCGAACAATTCCGTGCCTGGCTGGTCGGGAGATCCTATTGCTACATCTGGCCTGATCCGTTATAATATGGACTCGAATACGTGGACGAATAACACCGGGCCAGATTCCGTACGGAGAGCCGAGGGATCGATGAACTATATACCTGCCGGAGATGGTGGAATGCTCATCTATTTCGGGGGCGTGACGGACCCGTATGTGAATGGAACGGTTGTCGGACAACCGATGGATCAAATATTCATTTACGATATTCTGAGCAATAAATGGTACACGCAGAATACGACTGGAACGACTCCACAGATGCGCCGGCGATTTTGCTCTGGCGTAGCTTGGGCCCCGGATCAGTCTAGCTACAACATGTAAGTTTGACTATACTTACGAAGGAGCCTTTTATACTTTCTTTGCTTGGACTAATTTGACTTGCAGCTATCTCTACGGAGGGGCGGGCATGCCTCCTGAAACGGCTGGCTATGATGATGTGTATATCCGTGAGTCCTTCTCCATCCACGAATCGTGGCTTAGCTTGCTAACAAGCATGTTATCACAGTGAGTATTCCTACATTTACCTGGATAAAAATGTACCCAACCGATGGCAATGTGACTGGGCAATATCCACACCACAGTCTTTCATGCAATGTTATTAGTGGCGCCCAAATGCTGATCATTGGCGGAACGTTTCCCCTGACGGATGATTGCGATGCCGCGCCGCAATGGGGTACACACAATCTCGATATGGGCGAGCAAAATGCAAAGAAGGTTCCGTGGCAGCTCTTCGTGCCAAACCTGACGACATACGCTGTACCCGATCCAATTCTATCCGTAGTTGGTGGTGAAGCCACAGGCGGCGCAACCAAGACGGCTCCAGTAAACGGTTTTGACAACGTTGACCTCGATGTGTTAATGACACGGAAGGCCTCGGTGGCCGCACGCACCCCTACACGTGCTATACCCGGCGCAACAGGAACGTCAGACTCGGGTCCAGCACTGAGTACAGGCGCGATTGTGGGAATTGCGGTAGGAGGTGGCGTGGCTCTTATCCTCGTCCTTGGCTTCTGCTGTTTCTTCATCCGCCGACACCGCCGCAAGCATAGGACTTATCAGACATCGAACCCCCATGCCAGTCCCGGCGGAGGTAGCGGCGGATTCCTCGGCGGCCCACACCCCGGGGGCAGTCCGTATAGCCCTTATAGCTCACATACGCCGTCTAGCCCATATCCAACTTCACCATATGGAAGGCGGCCCTCTGCTGGCTACCATCAACAACAGCAGCCCAGCGAGCTACCAGCTACAGGAACTAACCTCTGGACACCGACTGGTGCCGGGTCTTATGAGATGGGCACTGGTGGAGGCTCTCCGCCATCTCACCACGCCATTGCGCACGACTATATCGATCAACCGAAGTTCGACGACCAAGGAAGACCGTGGATGCCACAGGTCAGCATGATGGAAGCCCCAACGATACAAGATCCCCTCTACCCACCACAGCGGGGTTTTGCCCGGACAGCGAGCGGCGGAGGTGGGGAAACCGGCCGGTACGGACTCGCACCCGGGAGCCCTCCGATACGCCGAGCACAGACCCCACAAGAGCTGAGCTCGGAGCCACGCCTGGACGCGGGCTGGCCGGGCGGGGGGAGCGGCGCGAGTGGGGCTACGGAGGGCAGTGGCAGTAATGGTGGTACCGGTACTGGCACCGGCAGTGGAGCGTCACTAGGCCGGAGGCATGAGACGTTTTATCATCGCTGATGATGTCTAGGTTTCAAAATACAATGTAATGATGTCTCTTTGTTACACCGCCTCTTCGTCGAGGCCAGCCCTGTTTTTTTTCCCCCCTTTCTCCTTGTGACACATACTATAATGCCCAGGCGTTCAAGGGGAAAGGGTTCCATGACAGCAGCTTTCAAAAGTTGATCCTCATATGAGAGACGGCCGGCCGGCCTCGGAGACGGGAGGAGGGATTGGGATGGATGGATGGAGCTCACACGAATATACCCTTGATAAACAACGATACTTTGTCTCTACCACGATGATACACCGAGCCGAGAGAAATTAAATTCACATAGACACAGCGGTACCGGCGCGTACTCTCGTCGTGGGGAGTCACAGCTTTGCCATTGATGGCGATGGAATGACAGCTGCCAATTCTGGCGGCGACTTACACGAGGCTCCGCGATCGGCCCTACAACCTCTTTCCACTTACACGATGGCGCCAGCACCCCCTTGGCAACCTCTCATATTATTGCGACATGGCACAGCCAGAAACCCCAAAAAGACGCAGGCTAATTGCACAATGACGTGCCGTGGATGTGTCAGTATTCAGGAGGCGAAGTTTTGGGTTTCACAAGCTCAGGATAAAGCACGTAACCTCTAGAGTCTGTCTATGTAATCGCACACCTTAATGGCGATGCACACCACAGACTATCGCGACCCGTTTTCGTTATGACGTGAACTTGCGGCTGTATTGCGAACGAGATCACCTCAGATCGCCCCCTCTCTTTTATTCTTGCTAATGTGGCCTTCCCGTCCCTGTCCATGCGAACCGCACATGAGTGAGATCCAGGCTTTGCCCAGGAGTAAACTAGTCTACACACTGTTGTATGTACATACCGCTTATACTTACCGAGCGTGTGGGTGTCCTGCCCGGCCGCCTACCTCACCCTGCAGGAGGGCGAAAAGAGTCGCGTCCATTGATCAAGTCGTGTGTTTAGACTCGTAAAACATATAGAGGAGACACAAACTACGCAGCTTCAATTACACTAGATTGCTCATTCCCAAACGTGCCTTCCTTATCTCTTTCGGGTCTCACAATGGCTTCTGCACCGGCCCAAGATCGGAGCCAGGATGATGACCTGGCAGACCTGTCGGGAAAAGTAGGAGGTAAGTCTATGGTGCTCGACTGCCGTTGACCCCCATTTCAACCATCAATGCTGAAATGACGGATGCACCCCGACGTCGTGCCTCTGTTCTCTGATTTGGCATATCAACAATATGCTACAACAGACCACCACGCACACGCCGATCATCCAGCCGACGGGTGTAAGGGCTTTCAGCTAACCACGGTAAGCGTGACGCCGGATGTCGGGTCGCACACTGCACATCTCGCTGGGACGCTGGAGGGTCTTATCCGAAAAGGACAAGTCAGATCCAGGCCGCCACGGGCCTCGGGATTGACGATAGGACGAGAGGCGGGAAAGCTCCTTGATTGGCATGAGTGCGAACCTTAGTCGTGGGCGCTGATAAGAAACCCATTTTCCGAATTGGCGGACCTGCAGCGGCGTTCTAACCTGTTGTAAGAGCATGGGGGAATGTTAGAGCTTGTCCCAGGGCAGAAGCATGTTCTTCAAAGCATAGCGGCTGGCCCGCAGAGAACTTGGCTGAGCAGACACCGCGCCGCCATGGGCGAGATCCTCGGCGAAAGTGTCGCAAATCGACATTTTCCTCCGACCTGGGATCGCAAGCCGCATGTGGGACGTGGGAGGTGGGTGGAGAGGAACTGTATAGTTGTGGTGGACAGGCCGCCCGCTGTCAGATATCATAACGCTCGAGTGTACTATAACTGGTAAGTGGTCCAGATTGAGGGTCGCTTATATCCTGTCAGATCTGAGACGAGCCTGGCGGTTCGTTCTCTTATCTCGCATGGGCAGGCACACAAACCACCCATCCATATCCATAACAACCAGCTTAGTTCTGTCCAGGGTCCAGCTTCAAATTCCCCACACATAGCCATAGCAAACCGAGACAGGCCGAGAAAAAGCCTTCTATGCATCAGCTGGGATTCTGCAGGGTGCAGAGCTTTGCGTGGGGTTGAAACGAGATGGATGAATAGTGTTCGCTCTGAAGTCATTGCTCTTCACGACTTCATAATGATGGAGAGTAGTGAATAGGAGTGACGAAAGACATATCAAAGAAACAAACAGACAGAACAGGAACCTCGGGGAGACTAAAGAATAACCACGCTACGCGTCTTACCCCAGGACAAGCGGGGTACAGACAGGGGATCGCTGCGAACGGCGAGATCCTACCACCCACCAGAATGATTGCAGTTCGCTGTGGTTTTGCTTTTTCGAATGTCTTGCATTTCGGCAAGGCCTCTTCCCTTGTAACAGTGAGCAGCCTTGCGGGAGTAGCAGAAGGCGTCGCCGAAGCACCCATGGCGCCATTGTCCATGTTGAGAGGCAAGTCGCTGCTTTTGCAGGTGGCTTCACCAATACCTGCCTTACCAGTGTGAATGTGGAGGTCGGCGTGGGATGTTAAGTGCAGGATCGTAGGCGGCGGGGCCAAAACGGCAAGCCGAGCGGGTTGTGCAATATCAAGGTCATTTGGGACCCAACGCCAGGCTCCTTCGTCAGAGCCAGAGAGATGTGACCGCACCTGCAGGATAAGATAGAGTAGATGGGATATTTTAGGCACTCTGAGGCGCGGCAGAGTTGACCCTTGTGAGAGAGGGGATGGAAACCCCGGGACCCAGAACCCCCACCATATCCCGAGCATGACGCTGAGAAAATCCCCAGCACCTCACCTGAAGTGTCTCTGCCGTCTGGCGCACTTGCGGACCAGACTATAAACATCTCGGTGGGAAAGTGGGAAACCCCCACGTTTCATTTATCGATGCATGACCGGCAGGCACATTTTCCCAAGTGCGTGAGAAGAAGTAGGCCGAGCAGCCAGACATTGTTGGTTTGTATCCCAGGTTCAAACCAGGCTTTTGAGGATTTCCGAATCCGTGCAGGCACAGACCAAGGAGCCAGTCTGGAGACGGGACGA
This sequence comes from Phaeoacremonium minimum UCRPA7, assembly GCF_000392275.1. NCBI lineage: Eukaryota > Fungi > Ascomycota > Sordariomycetes > Togniniales > Togniniaceae > Phaeoacremonium > Phaeoacremonium minimum. The sequence continues at coordinate 182,195 of NW_006921036.1, forward strand.
AACAGAGCTGCATAGCCGAGTGTTCGTGTTCCTGACCTTTCTCAAAGGCTTTAATAGTTGGATGAATGCAGGTCAACCATCATATTGAAGGTCGTCGAGATTGTCCCCTCGTCACCCATTATTGTGCCTGTGGAGGAACAAGCAAGAACCTTGCAATGGTCGGCGTACGTGGACTTCGGGAGGCACGGGAGTCAAAGAAACCTGCTCAATGGCTCTCGCTGTCCCGAGCCCCGGTACCTTGCCTTAGACTGGTTGGGTAAGGTTGAGGTGTCATGAGGGGAAATTCCCCGAACTTGCTCGGAAGCTCTGGAAAAGAAGAGCCACCTAAGCTCGAGCTACCACTGCACAGAGGTACTCTACAACGCAGTGACTTGAGGGGCGCCAGCGGTGGTGGGCTTACGAGGTTACGAGGCTGAAGAACCTTGATGATGACGCCTCCAACCCGACTCATTCCAGGCTCCGGTATTTCGGGACACGTTTGAGGCTGGTTGGCCGTTGGGGTTCTCAGGGCAGATGAGGTTCCACGGCCCTGGCCTAAAACGTGCCTGAGGTGCCTTTCGTTGGTACATAGACTGAAAAGGAAGAAGTGGTCATTACGTGTAAGTGACCCTAGAGGTCGTCATGCAGTGCTCATCTGCTGTGTCTTAAGCTTCAACGCGGCGTTTGGCTAGGGTTGTTGCTGGTGCGGAACCTTGTGACTCTGGGGTCTTAGAGCCTTAGCCAAGAGGACAGCAGAGCCAGCAACGTGCTTGGTGCGATGGATGATGCGATGAGGTGAGCGCGTGGAGAATGGATATGACCTAAGGAAAGCTTTTTCTTTCGCAAGAGCACCATCGATGACCACCAAATGCACCCGTTTGTCGCCATGCCAGTAGGGTATTGTACCTTGCACCACACCGTCCCTTTGGCGCGCACATGGCAGTAACGGTGCTGCACTTAATACGGATAGAGTGGTCATGAGGCCCTGTTCATGAGTCGTCGTGGTATGTGCGAATATTACCAATATTACCACATTTCTTGCGCCATCCCGTCTCTTCTTCCTCCATCCTGTCCTCTCCGCCACTCTCTAGCCCAGACAGGGCTGAGCTTACACGACCCTCCACACGGAGCATCCAGGGTGTTGAAGGATGAGGGACGTGGGCTATGGGCGACTGGATCACTGGAGCAGTGCGTAGTGAACAGTGTTGTAACCCCAACTTGTAGATGGTTGTTGTGCGTGCCATTAATATAGGCATGCAAGCCACCCTATGCAGGTTGCAATCCTGCCCCAGCTTTTGTCGGTGCCACGGTAGGAAACAGGGCAAAGGACACTTTGGTCGTACAGTACAGTATAGTACGGTAGCATGAACGAGAAGAAGAAGCGCCAAAGAACGAAAGGTCTTGGTGAATCATGGACGGATACCCCATGCCATGATCATGCTCATGCCCATGCCGTGCCGCCTCTCAGTTGTCCGAACCGACCGATATGCAGGCATGAGTACGGAGCACTGTACAGTACATAGCTGTAACTCTCGTAAGAGCCCCCTCAGTGACCCCTCCCTGGCTGCTGCGGAAGTGGGATTTTTAGCTAATAAGGTATGGAAACGTGAAAGGCTGCCCTGGCTGGCTGGCTCCCCTGGCTCCCCTGGCCCCAGCTGCTGGTGTGATTTGTTTGCATCTTTGCACCAGTGATTGAGCCATCGCTGATGTATCAGATTCGTTGTGGTAAGAAAGGTGGAGGTGGAGGTGCAGGTGCAGGTGAGGAGTCTGAGAACCTACATAGGTAGTTAATAATATGTAAACCAAATAAATGCAGCCACACAGGTCCAACAGGCAAAGCAAAGCAGGCAAGCAGCCAGGCAGGTGCATTGCAGTAATAACAAGGCAGGCTCTCGCTGTCTGTCCAGCTTGCTCCTTCCTTCCTGTTCACATTCACGGACACAGAGACGGAGCTTTAAAATAAGGCAGGTACACATATGCATATACATATACACTTACACTTACACACCTACTTACATATATACATTGGGAGGCACCTCGTCCGTCCACCTTACCTTACCTTACCTGACGTTGCCTTGCCTTGCCTTGCCTTGCCTTATTTACCTGCCATTTCGGTTCCTCCTCTCTTCCCTCTTCATATCTCTCAGTCTCTCCCTCTTCTTGCAAGGGACAACTCCACAATTTCTCCTTCCCCTCGTGTCGAACGACATCGACACGTTCTGTGGTTCAGCTGCAACCCACTTGAGCCCTGAAATTATCGCTACAGCATTCCAGCCCTCTGGCTGTCCACTCAAGTCGTCAGTCCATGCACTGAGCCAGCCAGCGAGCCAGCGGTGAGGCCAGAAGTGGGCTTGCTTAAGAGAAAAAAATTTTCTCTTCTATCGAATTACGCTTTGCAACTCCAATGACAGTTCCCAGATAAAGGAAGGGATACCGGACACACGAAACAAGGGGAATTCACCTTGCCTCGATTCTACACTACATTACACTAGGAGACTAGGTACATTCAGCGTATTACCGAGTCTAGGCGCCGTAAGAAAGTCTACAGTGCAACAAGGGGAGCCAGACGCCCGCCGCATGGGCAGAACGATTGGCCAGGGACAAGGACAGGACTATCTCCGCTTTCGGCAGACTTTTCCCACCGGGTAGCGAAAAGACGAGACGCCAGAATTACTCACTCGCGACTTTGATAAGTTGCGGGTATCTCACACTAGACACCACTGCCCTAGCTAGTCTGAGTTACCTCCCATTACTCCAGAGGAACAAGCTCGGTGCTGCTCGCTCGCGCAATCAGTCGTAACCGGCTCCCCATCTCCACAATTGGGAGCCATTACCACCGGGAATCACGCCAACAATAAGAGTCATATCAGCCCTCTCTTCTCAGACTTCTCCCTCGCTCCAGCTTATTTTGATATATCACTATCGACGATCTCCCCAACTCCCGAACCCGCCCTTTCTTTTCCCCCTTCTACAAGCAATCAACAACAAGCAATCACAACCTCTTGTGCATATCCCATTCTACCTTGTCACCAATTCCTCTTTGACTTTGTCAACCGTTGCTGTATCCAGCCAGCCAGCCAGACCCGCCTACGTCACAACGCCCTTTTCAAGAGAGACAAGACACAGTACTAAAACTGACAACCGCCACACCAAGTGCAACACATTTACACACGACGCCTCGTAACACACTGACCGGTGATCGAAACTACCAGGCCTACTGCACGGTGTTCTCAATCCGTTACTAATCGTCGTGATTGCCCTACGCTACTCCAGCTGTCACATCACTGAACGCCAATCACCCTCGATCCGCGCAACAGCACACACCACCACTACACCCACCAGCACTTGACTTACACGAAAACACCCCCCGCAGATATCTATCAGAACATTGTCCTGCTAGGTACAAATTTCGCATTTCAGACAGCAATTTTACGTCAAAGCACAAAACCACACACAAAAGATAGAGGGCAAAGAGCGGGGTTTCTAATAGTCACCTTGGAAAAGCCAACTCTCTATCTCTGGTATCTGGCCCTAATTCATTATCTACACGCCATTGCCCACTAGCACCGCAGCCAGCGACGGGCAACCGAGATAATAGCACCGGGAATTTGAGACTGACGACATCGTCCCATTCTCCCCAGCCATTTTCGCGCTTTCAAGTGGGCTTTTTCTGCACTTATCGTGGCATTGCAGTTGCACAAGGCCCGCCGTCGATTTCGCGATACTCACTAGTTCGCGAACCCCCCAAGCCGAAAGGAAAGTCGCCATATCAGCAACTGCAAGCAGAAATTTTCTGCTCGTCGGACGTGCCTCGCATAGGTTTGCCACCCCACCACTAACGCGACATCCGCATGAAAGAGAAATATCCCATATCTCTGCACGTCGCGCTTCTACCCCCTTAAAGACCGGCTAGCCGCTCTTCTGGAATTTCGCATTTCCAAAATTTCCTCTTGGACAGCGGCCTAGACTTTTCCAGGGCAGCGAGAGCCAGTGGACGAAGCTCAGTGGACCCCGCGCCCTTGAGATTCCCCACGTTTCGTTTCCATCCATTGAACAAAAGAAAAGACCGAGACCCTTGAACCCTGTCAAACTGGCCAACCAGCACTTGGCCTCGGCCCAGGCGCCCAGCAAGCCCCTAGACGGCCAATCAAAGCTGCAACAGCGCTCTATGCACCACCATCGCAGGAAGTCTGGTCATGGCTCTGCCAATGCTTCCATGACCGATGTCAGGAAAGCTGTCACCACCTCCGACCCATCGGTCAGGTACAAGACCTCTCGGCCGGCACCCATGACCAGGAGGACAACTCCTCAGGCTGCCCAGAAGCTGGGCAAGAACCCAAGGGACCGTGAGCGGGAATGGGAGGAAGAACGCTGGTGGGAGGACGAGAGGGAGAGCTTCCCGCAGTATTGGTAGGTTACGAACCCCCGGCATCGTTTATCGTATTCCCTTCACTGGCTCCGACAAGTCTGGGTATTGAATGTGCTCTTCGGAGCTCTGTTCTCCTTTCCCCCATGCCCTCCACGCGGGTGTCGTTCTTCCTAGTCCAATACTTTTTGCTTTTCTTTTCCGCGGCTTCCCCAATTGGGTTGCTTGCGTCTTCACCTGACAGGTCGGTGACCTGGAGTAATAACACCCACCAGAGTTGGTGCTATTCACGATCTCTCCAATGGGAGGCAATCTGTCTGACGTTGTCGGAAATCGACTGTTCCTGCATCTGCAATGTACCGGAGAAACGAAGTCCGCTGACTGGCTATGTTTCTAGTATGACTTGCGAAAAGCAGTTCGTCCCACAAGATGACAAGTTTCTGTACTGCTCCGAAGCGTAAGTTAACACTAACCCCTCAATTGCCTGTGCCTCGCGAGCTCTGCTAACGAGCGATGCGGGAACAGCTGCCGAATTCACGATCAAGAGGCTTCTGCTACCTCAACAGCAAGGAGTGGTTATTCTGCCAATTACCCTTTCTATGCATCTGGCGACCCTGAGCCGAGAGATATCATTCCTCGTGCTTCGCCCTCGCGGCCCAGTTCGACATATGTCTCTTCACCCACCACCCCGTATCCAGCAAACCACACTTCAGCCATATCAGCTCTGAAGTCAATATCAATACGATCACCCAGTCCCCCCTCGCCAACAGGGACTTATCACCCTAGCATCTGGCCATTCACCCGCAGCGCGGCTACTAGCCCTAACAATTCATACACCAGGTCGGCTTCCGGTGTGTTCTCCTCCACGTACGACGGTTACTACGGTGCTGGCTACACCATGACCTCACCGAGCATGGACCGGCCACTACCATCCCGCCGACCCGCTCAGTATTCCCGACCGAAAAGCATCGAGCTGGTAACCCCCATGACGGGACGGTGAGACTTACCTATCAGAATCCTTCTTCGGGAGGCGGCTTGCCGCCGGCTCGATTCGGTCTGCTGCAGGGGCTGAAGTGATCATGTGAGCCATCTTTGGAACGCACTGGCACGGCTGAGCGAAACAATGAAGGAAGCTTACTGCAGCTGACTCCGACGCCTCCAGCAAGAAATTTGCTCGGCGTGTGTGGGGGGAGGGCTCCGAGAGTTGAGCATGCGATGCAACTCCCCGCGCGGGGTTCGTCTCTGGCGTGGGAAACTGCTTGGTTGGCGATAAAGCATCACGCCCATTCATGGTTGGAGCGGCCTGCGACCCACCCTCGGGGTCAATACGGGTTTCATCCACGGCTAGGCTGCACGAGTTCTGGAGTCAGATTTCACAAAAGAGCTCCTGCAGATACTCGAGAAGTGAACCGAGCTAAGGGTATGGCGTACGCAAGCCCGATATTATTCTCGCGTGGGGGATGATTATTTCAGCTTCTCTGTTCCGTTTCGGGGCATGGCAGGGGCTAGTTGGAGTTGGGGGCCTGCTTTGCCCCTCTTCCTACCATCTTCACAACTTTATCAATTCATTTCTTCTGCATCTTGCACAACATACCTCTTTTTGCCAGAGGGAACATATCAGGTTGTATTTTCGGGTTTACGAGAGCATTATGTTGCATATAGACGGGAATACCTTGGGACGCCCGGATTGGGTCATCATTGCATAGGGAAATGGATATCTCGGCGCACATCGAAGCGGCTTCCAGCAGACACTCACCAATCAATCTCCACATTTTCCGGGGATAGATGTGTGCTGCATTATTTGCATGGACTGGGTTGTGGGAATACTACTTTTCCTTTTTTTTTTTCTTTTTCTTTTCCTAAAGTCATCATATTTGCAGCGAAATGCGTTGAGAAGAACTATGACAATGAGACGAGTGTATGACGAATCGATGGTCAACTACCACTTAATCAGGGATGGGAGCATTTTCGGGATAAATCGCAACAGTAGCCAACAAGCTACCATGATATCAGAGGCTCTTTGCTGAGCACCAAAGCAATTGCAAAAACAATTCAAACTACTCCCCACGCTATTGCAGTTCCATGACGTGAGACAGCCTTTCGCTAGCACAGTGATATCGATAACTATCACACATGAGTATGGACATGGACATGGGGCCTTTGAGGTGAGTCGGGTCAGCTCAGTAAGGTAAGACACGCAGCTGATGCAGAGAGATAGATAGGTGCACAGGCTACCCAACTAACATGCCTCCCGCAAAGCCTCAATCCGGAGCTTCTGTGGGGCCCAAGCCTGTCCAGACGTAAGATCCGACCGATGATCGTCCCTCCGAAGTGCGGAGTCCTTTGGCTAGGTTCGGGATCGTCGCTTCCTCCTATGATAAGAGGGTCTCTCATCACAGTACATACAGCAGATAGGTGAATATGGGAAAAGCAGCGGGGCGACAAGACGGAAGAGGGACGGGGCCCTGCGTCTGCAGCGCATACGTACCCGCTGCTGGAGACGGAGTTGGGTAGTTATCTTGCAGGCAGAACGAGCAAGCTACTGTGCCTCCTGGACATACAGCTTCCGAGTTGGTGCTCGGGTGGGTGGGGTTGGCGAATGCATTCGCAGCAGCCTTCCCGAGCTCTCTCGTTCTATACAGCACTACACCTCACAGGAAGTGACATACAAACAGGGCGTTGCAAGTGGGGAAGTTGATTTATGCTACTTTATTTCCAAGCTTCCTGCAGAAGGGTAAGGTGATGATGGATGGCTCGATCTATGGAGACGGCCTACCTACCAACCTCATGTAAGTTAATTTCCCAAACCACCACTGCTTATCTCCGCTCCCTGCCTGCCTGCCTGCCGGCCGGCCAGTCTCTCTCTACGTAGGTAGTCCTCTTGATGGCGACCAACAGCAATTAGGCGCCAGACAGCTAGACAACTCACATCGGCATCTGAACAGGGCTCATGACTCTCTCCCCTGTCCGTTATAACCTCAGGAATATACCGAGAATATGAACGAAGAAACTGACACGTCAACTTTCCCTCCACGAAAGCACCCACGACAGCTCCTCACACTTTCAGATCGGGACGGGAAGAAAACCGTTTATCATCGGCTTGTGATCGATCGACAGACCCGGCAAGTGGGAGGCGACTCAAATCTTGCAGGACGGAAGTCTAACGGGCAGGCAAATCATGCCATTGACCCCTTCACATGCATTTTTCACGCAAGAGATAGTCAAGGAGAGGAGTCTAGCAAAGACCCGGACCGATGATGCTACTAATCAAATGTCTCTTTTTTTTTCATAGAACCCGCCAATAAATACAAGCCGAATGGGATAATTCACCTCAACACCAGGCCGTGAGAGAGACTTTGTCCAGTACCTTCCAATATAAGAGAGAAAAAAAACTGTTGATATACTTTCGTTCCTTCGGATCGTGCGTACAACCCGTACTAACAACACAGGTAGGGGGGAGGGGAGGCTCCGTCCCATCATCGATCGGATGAGGAAGAAGTCAAGCCCCAAACCCGGAAGAAGGCAAACCCGCGCTACGCCAGTTCACGTCCCATCCATAATCATCACATTAGAGGAGCAGAAGAAGGGCTGTTATTTCCCTGTCGCTTCCCCCGGCTACCTCCTTGAGCTCGTCATCTCGCCGTACCGCCCACGATGCTGCGTCGTGTCGTAGGCCTGCAGAACGCGGGCCTGGCTCTCGTCTGCCTGTGAGAAGGCGTAACCGCGCTGCTTGCGCATGCGTTGCACCTGCCGCACCTTGCGGATGGCCTTCTGGAACTGCTCCATACTATTGGTTGAGATGGGTTAGCAAAAATGTCAAGAGTCAAGAAAATTATTGAGGATAGGGAAGCGGCATACCGAGGCCTGTAGTCTTGGATGTTATACTTCTGGATCTCCTGAATGTGGTGATACGTCTGCGGACGGTACATCCGCTTGGCATACTTGTATGCGAAGTCCCGAAGCAGACACAGGATGGCCAGGCAAAAGGTCTGGAGCCAGAAGACAGGGCTTGCGTAGAGTCGGGGTACCAGACCGTGGTATTCGGTTGAGATCTTGAGCATGGGGGCGACTGTCCCATACACGGCGATGAAGACATACCAGATCGCCATGCTACCGGGGATGGCGATGACGTGGTACTTTGTCCAGTTATTTGTGACCAGTGCAGCCTTGCCGAGCACCGTCAGGAGCGTAGCACCGTACAGCGCAGTTCCCCAGACCCAGTGCCCAGCGACCTTGCCGTCTCCTTGAATCAAATCGCCGTACCAGAAAAGCTCACCGCCAATGTAGAGGATGATAGAATGGTAAGCAGCATTCAAAATCCACCCCGCGAATGTCTTGACCTTGAAGAACTCATTCCGCTGCCCCAAGGAGTATAGCTGAGGGTATCTATCAAGAAGACGAGCCGAGATGAACTGGTCGAGGATACCCATGGCCAAAGGAGGTAACACGGTGTAGAAAACGTTGTAGAAGGACAATGTCCACGACTCGTAGATGATCTCACCCGAGAACACGTTCTGGAAAGTATACTACGATTTGTTAACAACAGTTCCGTACCGCGAAGAGTCATACTTACCCAGAATTGTGTCAAATACAGCGTGATGTTCTTATAGAACGAGTAAAGAACAGCCTTGCTCACTCGCTGGTAGCTCCATGCACCATGAACAAGGAGAAGTTTTCGAAGATATCGGAACTGCGCAATTGACACGTCTGCACTTCGTGCCGCCTGGAGACCTTCCATGCCGCTGATACCGACACCGATGTGCGCTGCTTGGATCATCGACACATCGTTCGCTCCATCACCAATGGCAAGGAGGATCGATTCCTTTTGATACTTCTTGACCAGCTTGACGACCAGAGCCTTTTGAAGAGGGGAGACACGGCAGCATATGACCGCTTTGCACATTATAGCAAGATCAAGGAATAGCTTCTCCAGGTCTTTCTCGAGAGCATACGTCAGAGACTTGCCATCGATAATCAAAGCCAGTGTTTCCGTCTCGATGGTCCCGTCACCTTGCGTCCTGATGGCATCGAGCTTCTTCTGGATATTGTCACGAGTCGCGGCGGGGCTCTCCTCGTTGACAATTAGCAACATCATGTCCTCACTCAGCAGTTTGCAGCTCATTCCGATGTTGATGGCTGTCTCCTGGCGATCACCTGTCAAGACCCACACCTTGATACCAGCCTGCTGAAGCGTATGGATGGTTTCAGGCACGCCGTCTTGCAAGCGATCTTCGATAGCGGTCGCTCCAAGAAGGAAGAAGTCGTGTTCGATGATCTCTGCGGCTTTGTCGAGTTCGTCTGCACGGTTACCTGACACTGTGGTTTGGGCTTTGTCATAAATGGCCCACCACTCCTTGAACTCGTGGTCGGGAATCTCACGCATGGCAAGACATAGTGTTCGTAGACCTTCCGACGCATAGTCCTCTAGGTGGCGAAGAGTGGCCTCGACATGCGGGTTATTCTCATTCAGGCGTTCCAGGATGACGGTATCAGCGCCTTTGCAATAGCAGCGAATCTTGCCATCTGGGCAGCGATAGATTGCCGACATTCTCTTTCGAGTAGAGTTGAACTCGCAGACGGCAAGAAGCTCATACTCGTACTCTTGTCCCTCGACCTCGATGATGACAGCTCTCGGCTTGCGGTTCGTGAATTTATAGCCCAGCATAAGCGCACCTTCAACCAGAGCACCCTCGTCAGGGGAAGCAGCTTGATACTTGATTTTCCCGCCCTTCTCCTCATCTCTCTCAGGAATGACAGTGTGACAGGTAGACAACAATGCCAAGAAGTGCTCGATTGCAGGGGCGCTCTCATGAGTTTTAAGGTTCTCGCGAAGTCGTTTGAAATCGTGGATGCCCACCTCGACACCGTCCTCGATCGTTGCTCGACGATCCTCCGGGACTTCGTCTGCGTACTGAATTCCGGCAATAGAACACTGCTTAAACTCCATCATATTGCAGGTCAGCGTGCCCGTTTTGTCCGAAAAGACGTATTCAACCATTCCAAGCTCTTCGACCAAACTCGAGGTTCGGCAGTTCGCAGGCGTGTCTGTCTTGTCGTAGTAGATATCCAAGTCGTCGTTGATAAGGATACCGTGCCAGTACTTGACGAGTTCAAGTGTGACGAACAGGGAGATTGGCACAAGAGCCGAAAACAAGACCCAGTATGTAACCATGTCCCGCAGGAAAGTCTCGGCAATCTTGCCAGCCGAGTTGGTCGCGGTCAGTTGAAGATAATCCAGCCCATCACCTTCCACTTTACGCATGACTAGATCTCCAACGGTACAGACCACACTTAGAGCAAGCAGCACTCCCACAAGACATAACACGAGCATATTGAGTTGGCGCTCGACCTTGGTTCGCTTGATAGGGGCGGCAGTAGCATTTCGCATGAGCTTCGTTTCATGACCGGTGAATACTACCACACCATGGATCCAAGGAGTATTTCGAAGGGTAGCGCCACGGAGTAGGAGTTGCTCCGGGTTGAGCGGCAGTTCCCTCTCTCCGCCTCCGGACTGAACGGTCAAGGTAGCTTCATATGTGTACAAGCTACTGTTGGGCTGCTCTGAACGAATCTTGCCTCCTAACCGGCCAAGTTCGCTGGAGCTGACCAATGATGATGTCTCCGGAATGGCCTGCTTGATCTTCAAATTCGTCTCTCCGTCCAAGTTAGCCGTCTCGATGTAGCATAGACCCTCCGGCTCGGAACTAGCCAAGAGAACCAAGTCGGCAGGGAATGGTTCTTCTGACTCGACTCGCACTATGTCACCCACTGCGACATCAGTCCATTTCATTTCGACGAAAGAGGAGCCTCGTAGGATCCGCGCCTTCGACATATTCAATGCTTTGTCTGCTTGTTTTCTCCGGTAATCCTCTACAAGCTCCTTACCAGCGGACACCATTAGCACGACAATGAGGGGACCGATGGTTGTATATTTGTTCGTCGGGGAGAGACCGGGGATCTGTTGCAGACCGGCGGTGAATAAGAAGAAGATGTTGGCGTATTTGGAGAATTGCTCGAATAGAAACTTCGGTAGGAAAGTCGCAACATTGTATTTCGCTGTTGAGACCTGGTTGTTGACGTATTTGTTGGTAGCGTTGGCAGGGGGGTTATTCAGATGTATGATACGAGGCCCCAATGTCGACGGATCAGGCTTGCCTCGTCCAAACCCGAACTTGAAGTTGCCCATGTCAAATTTCTTGTTAGACTTCTGTTGTGGTGGCGGCTCCAGCCCGCCAGAGTCTGTCCGTTGTCCTTGTCCTTGTCCTCCCGGTTCCGTGAGAGGTAGGTCCATCTCTGAATAGCCCTGGCCCATCCCGAGGGCGTTCTTGGCCCTCCCCAGGAAGCCTCCTCCCAAGCTGAGGATGCTATTCCTTTGTCGCGCATTTTGTCTTCCGTCGGCGGCAGAGCCTCCTGTGCCCAATCGCCCTCCACTTTGATAGTAAGATTGCCCGTCGTCCGGGTAGTCGTCCAGGTCGTCAGCGTATCTCTGGTAATTGCCCAGATCTGACGTCTGGCTGTATTGCCTCTCTCCCTCTTCGAAATACGGACCTCTTTGTCTCGGAGATGCGCCGGGTGGGGGTTTTGCGGATGGATGGGTTGTCTGACCGGCGCCGATGAAGTCGTCGTAAGACACGGATGGTCGTGATTGGGATTCGTCCTGGTCTTTTGTGTAGGATCGTAGCAGGTCATCGTCGTTCATCGTTGATCTCTGTCCTCCGCCATAGACGGGCTGCTCATCCTCGAGGTCGAGAAGGAGATCATTGCGCTGGTTGGAGTAGCCTCCGGGTCTGCCAGCCATCCTGGCGGGATTGGCAGGCAATTCGAGGTGGTTCAAGGTCACGACGATGCGGGAAGCAGCGGCATCCGGAACGGCGTGTTTACGGCAACGGCGACAGCAGCGGCGATTGCATCAATGGCACGATGAAGGAAGGAAACACGGAGGGCCGGCCGGTTGAGCGTTTGGGAATAAAGAAGGCCGTCTGTGGTGTCGGACAGCTGAAAGAGGGTGACGAGTTTGAGGAATTAGGATGCTGTCGTATTGATGCACAGCCTCTTTTTTTCTGGCGCAGGCGTGTAGAGTACCGGTAGGAGGTACGCTCGGTACGGTACCTAAAAGGTTGCTTGGTTTCGTTTTGGCCCACCTACGCGTAGGTACCTAAGCAAGCACAGGTGCTGGAGGCCGGGATTACGGAGCTGCCCCGTGCTGTAACAAGCTCTTTACCTCACTTTTAAGTCTTAAGGTGACCTCCGCGTTTCTTGATGATTTGCTGCTGGTGAATGGGTACCTCAGGTTGGCAACAATGAGGCGCAATTCAGGAGACTGGATAACCAACTGCAGCAATGAAGAAAGAAGACGGCTCGCAATGCGCCCGTGCGATCTTCCCGCTGGAGATGTTTGAAGATGATAGAGCGTCTATACGAATACCGGTACCTGTGCCTCCTAACACATCTTGCGTAGGGAAACACAATGGGGGAGAGCTTCAGGGGGGGCTGAAGGCTGCTACCTTAGTTTCGGGTGGCTAGGCGTTGCTGGGCATGCCATTGCCCAAGGTAGGTAGGTACCTGAGATATGGAGATTGGTGTGGTTGGTACCCGTCAGGGGGCCCAAATGCCAGTGGACGTCACAGCTACTGTACCTACCTAGGTACTACCAGCCTACCTAGGTAGGTACCTTAGTTTACGTAGCATGTTTCTATAAATGCTCGGCCCCCCGGGCTTTCACCTCCCCACTCCGCAGTATCCAATCGCACAGAGGCTGCAGCCACGCGGGCCACGTACTGCGTTAAGGTACCAGCAAGCTGTTAGGATCCACACTGCTCATCACACCCAATCCCTAACATTGAGTGCTAGTTTGCACGCGCCGTTGCCACCAGCCACTCATCTATCGATACGAAGAAGATACGCCTGCCTCTCGCCTCATCGATTCTTATCAGCTTCAATTCAGCCTTGCACCTGTGCTAAGACATCTCCGCATCTTCTCACTTGATATACGGCGTCAACGCCTCGCTCTTCACACTATCTAGTCCAGAGGAAGAAGGACTCCAGAGTGACAAAAAAAAAAAATGGTCTGCAACAAGTGCCAGAAGCTGGGTAAAGGGACCACCCTCGCCACTCCGGGAGTAAAGAAGAAGAGCGAGATGTACTACGGCTCACCCGCATCCTCGTCCTCGTCTGCTTCGGGAACCAAGTCGGCAACTCTAGGACAGACCGGCATCGGCAAGAGCAAGCTGCTGTCCAAGAACGCAAAGAATCCCTACGCCCAGTACTCCAGCTCCTGCACGAAATGCAAGACGAAGATCTCTCAGGGTCACTCGTACTGCAATAAATGCGCCTATCAAGCGAATAGTACGTGCTCCCTCAGGTATCGACCCGTTTCAATAGAGGCTAACGTGTTACAGTCTGTGCTATGTGTGGAAAGTCCAGCACAAAGACCAAGGCGGGCGTCCCTGTGGTGTCAGGAGCGAAGTTCACTCTAAAGTGATCGAGACTCAAGCTTTTATGCAAGACAACAGGCTGGAGAAGGCGTAGAGGATTCCTGCCTTGACGCAGGCTCCTCCAAAGTTTCTGTACTGACATACGTAACTACTGCGTACTCTCGCACAGAAAAACTCAGGATTCTCCGATCAGGCTTGTAGCGGTATAGTCATCCATCAAGTGACTCGGATATGCTACTGGAACGAGGTCTTCTACTTCTTGAAGGTAGAGATTAGAAAATCCTGCATACTCAACATCAGGTCGCGTTTAGGTTGAAAGATCAAAAGTTCGAGAACTCTTATGCCCAAACTGGAAGCGCTGGAGAGGTCTGGCAAGAAGTCCGATATGTAAATTATCGCCATGTCGTGTCCTGCTATCGGAAGCGATATCAGACTGATGGTCACGGGCGATGACACGGACACGTCCGTGAGATGGAACAGGACACAAATCAACCTTAGTTCTCAACTACCTAAATAGAAGACTTAACAGGACCTATCTGCAAAACACTCTGCACGAACTTCTTGATATGCGCATTGACATCCTCTGCCGCGCCCCACTGCGCCCAGTGATGGCTGTCGACCTCGGCCCTGGTCAGGTTGTCAAAGTGCTTGTCCATGCCCGCGGACAGCGCCGGCAGCAGCGCCGGGTCACGCGTGGCGCTGATGAAGAGCGACGGCACGTGGATCCGCGGCGGGCCGTCCTTGAGCAGCGCGACCTCCTCCTCGTAGTTGACCTTGCGCGTGCGGTACCAGTTCAGCGGGCCGCGCATGCCGTTGCGCGAGTACTCCTGCACGTAGTAGTCCATGTCCTCGCTGCTGACGATCGGGCTGTTCTCAATCTTCTCGAGGTTCTCAAAGATCGGGCCCTCCGCCACGGTGAAGCCAATCTCGCCCTCCGGGCCCCGGCCTCCGTACAGCCCGGACAGCAAGCCGCGGATGCGCTGCGGCGTCACGATCTCGCGCTCGGCGTCCGGCCCCGCCAGCCGCAGCTGGTACCGGAAGTTGGGCAGGCGCTCGACCAGCTGCTCCAGCGACACGTAGACGGGCAGCGGCTGGTTGTACGGAGTGCAGATGCTGAAGACCGCCTTGAGGAGCTCGGGGTGCCATAGCGCGAAGCGCCACGCAAAGCTGCCGCCCCAGTCATGGCCGCCCAGGATGATCTGCTCACCCGGGCACACCTGCCCAAGCAGCTCGGCAATATCGTCGCCGGTAGACTTGAAGGAATACTTCTCGATTTCCTGGGGCGCATCGGTTCGTCCATACCCGAGCATGTCTGGGACGATGACCCTGAGGTTCATGGAGAGGAGGAACGGCACTTGATACCGCCATGAGAAGGAGAGGTCTGGCCAGCCGTGAATGAGTACAACGGTGCCGGTTTGAGGCCCCTTGGGCTTGCCGAGTAGGTAGTGGTAGGTCTTTCCACGGACGGTCGCAGTCAGGGACTCTACACGAGGATCGTTTGGTTCGAGTTTATCAACCTCCATATTGGCGGCAAGAATAGATATGACTCGGGACTCTCACGAGGTTGGGAGCTGGTGATGGATCGGCGTGTATGAAGTCTGAACATAATCAGTTTGTTTGTTATTATAGTTAGTCCAATAAGATGAACTCACGACACTTCAAGTGGCGATATAGTCAAGATATCTTCGGCCAAGCAACAGTCTGCGAGTAGAAATCCTGAGCTAAATATAGAGAAACCCAATTGAGCTCGTGCAAAAACGATTCACGAAGCAGATCACAAAGGGAAAGATACGACAAGTGGAAACTAGAGGTATTTGAGCAACCTTGGAAAAGCTGCCCCGTTGCAAGGTGTGACCGTTGCGAGTTGCGCCGAGGCATCTGAAAAGCCATGTCGTAAACTCCCCCACAGTTATCCATCGTAATGGTGGGAACCGGCGGCCGCAGCTTCAAACTTCCCAAACACCCATTACACTTTCGACTATTTTACAGCGATTAGTTTAGACTATCGGTCAGATAATCGTGAATCCTAGTCTAAAATGGATAGATTCCATGGATCACAGGTCTACAAGGAGTTTGAATCGTCTAGTTGCAAGCCAACGAATTGTAGTCGACTCGCTGACAAGGTAGCCTACAGGTCGTGCCGCTTCCTCACGCAAAAGCACGGCACAATTGAATATATCAAACCAGCATACAGGTCAAAGCAAACAGCCTGGTAATAATTTTATGTTCAAGTAGAATGCGATTGCTAGGTAACTGATAGTGCAGTCCGAGGCCCGCATTTCAGGTACCGAAGCTCGCATTTTAGCATCGATCGATTAGACAAAGCGAGCCAAGATCCCGAGGGACCACTGTGGGGGCATTGTGCGGCACTTACAGCAGTCAGTGAGAGCACGAACCAAGCTTGCATTGACAACAACTGCATCCGAGTGTGCTGTCTCTTAAGCCCCCAAACGTTTTTGGTGCATCTACGAGGTTAATGTAATTCGTTGTTAAGCCAGAGAGAAGCTATCCTTTAAACACTGAGTGTCTTTCCTCTCGATTCTGTTTTATTGCATTCAAGTCTGTGGAAAGGGTGGAAGGAGACACGGCATAGACTTCAGTGACAACAATATCAGAGACCAAGTCGAGTGCTGCGGTCTGGACTATTGGCTATTAAGAGCCTCAGACGCTCATCAAGATGATCTTCTTGCACCTGTCGCACGCATAGAGTAGTCAAACCTCGCGGCCCAAATATGGCGAGACCCAACCTTCTCCTATGCTTTGACGCATTCGGTACTCTGTTCAAGCCGCGACACCTACCTGGCCAGCAATACGCCGAGGTGGCCCGTAAATGTGGCATCACTGGCTTTAGCGATGATGAGCTTCACGCGTCTCTGAAATCGGCAATCAAGAGTGAGATGAAGCAGAACCCCAATTATGGCAAGGCGACTGGCTTAGGGGCAACTAAAT
The DNA here is from genome assembly GCF_000392275.1 of Phaeoacremonium minimum UCRPA7. Lineage (NCBI taxonomy): Eukaryota > Fungi > Ascomycota > Sordariomycetes > Togniniales > Togniniaceae > Phaeoacremonium > Phaeoacremonium minimum. The sequence continues at coordinate 198,923 of NW_006921036.1, forward strand.
GGTGGACGAATGTACGTTCAGGATCGTACTTAGCCTGCCGACTTGGGAAGAGACAATGTTTATCAACTAATCTCAGTTCAGGTCATTCATAATACTTTCACGCCTCTCATTGGCACAGACCAGAGCCTACCTCAAGACCTAGTGCCCAAGTTGCTTCATCGCTTTTCATCTAAGGAAGGATATGACGCTCAACCGAACCTCATATCTACGCTCAGATGTTTAAAGCAAGGAAAATCTCACAGAAGCTTCGATCAAGTCATCATTGGAGTGATCACAAACTCTGATGATCGAGTGCCGAGTGTCCTGTCGTCTTTCGGACTCAACGTGAGCCCCTTGCGATACGGAATTGATATAGATCCTAGCGTAGTCGCGGGACAGACCTATGACATTGACTTTCATTGCATGTCATACGATGTCGGCGTCGAAAAGCCAGACAGGCTGATCTTCGACGCCGCAGAGCTGATGCTCGCACAGATTGTCACCATGCGAGATAGCAAAGACCCATCTAGCACCGGCGAGGATCTTGGCACGTGGTGGAAAGTGTACGTGGGCGATGAATATGCCAAGGACATTGTTGGGTCCAAGAACGCAGGCTGGAATCCTGTGCTCCTTGACGAAGGGGACCAGTCCACTGACATCGCTAAACTGGAGGATTGCACGGAGGAAACGATTGACACGCTCTTCAAACATCATAAAGTTCTAAAGGTATCTTCTATACAGAACTTGGTCGCTTGGCTCACTGGTCAAAGGTAAAAGAACATCTGTTCACTCGGATATTCATAATATATGCTAAATTGCACTTCCAACATACTGTGGGAAGTATACTGATATAATGCACCGCTTCACTAGCCTCCTGTGAATTAAGCTGTCACTGCGATGACGGAAGAATCACGCATCGCTATGAATTGGCATTCACCCCTTAGAGCCGTAGCCGCCCTCAATTGTCATCATTTCGTCAAAAGGCGCCGGGCACTAGAAGGCGGCTTGCGCAAGAGGGTATACATAAGTGATACAAAACGAGAACGAAAGGGAAGGGAAGGGCAGAAGCAAGTTAGTAGATTACCGTGTCCTCCTCTGCCTCGACCATAACATCCTCGTCGTGGTCCTTTTCATGACCAATCTTGGGTGGTTGAGCGACAGGGCGGTGATCTATAGTACCAGCTTGTGCATCGTTAGAACGATCATCAACGGGGTCACCGACCATATCGCTCGACTCGGGCGGGAACTCTACGCCCAAGTCTTTCAGTCTCGCTTCCTTGCGACGCTTGAACCGTTGGACTTCGTCCGCAATGTCAGCTTCAGTATCTCGGATCTGATCTTGTATCTTGTCCTCCTGAGCCGCTGTGAGCTCCCAGGGGCGGTAGAACTGCGGAATTGGTCAGCGCTTGTCAGATCGTAACGAGAGTAGCCCTTAGCCTGAGACATACCAGTTTTGGCTCACTCCTTGTTTGGAGACTATGGGCCATGGCTCGCATGTTGGAATGGCGGGTTCGCATCTATAAGTCAAGGTCAGTTTCTCGCAATTAGAGGCAGAACGATGAAACGTACAACTTGCTCGTCAAATTTGACTTGCTCAACTTTGCGAACAGTGTTGAGCTTGGAAAGCTTGTCAGCCCTGCGCTTATCGTCTTCTCTCTTTTGCTGGTGGGCTTTCTCCTGTTGTCGGCGCTCAATTTCTAATCGTCTCTTCTGTTGCGAATTGCTCGTGGTCTGACTTAGTGTACTCAGTAAACCGCCGAATAATCGCTGCCCACGCTTCTTCTCCTCGGTAGAGAACTTCCCCGATCGATCTCCTGTTGAGGTGAAGGACTCCCTCCTCGGTTCGTCTCGCGACCTACGCGGTGAGGCGTCGCGTTTGCGAGAATGGTCATCGTGAGCTTCCCTGCCTGTATCCCTTCCATTCCTATATACATCTCTGTCTCTGCGCGACTCTTGTGGGCTCTGTCGTCCGCCGTCTTGGCCGTCTAGCTTCACTCGCTTTGAGCTCGACTCTTCCGCAGGAGGAGGTGATTCAGATATAGATTTCCGTTTCTGCGAGGTACCTTGCACCTTGTCGAGATTTGCCGTGGGTGATGGGGGCTCCAGGATGGGTGCATCGGCCCTGGATGGGGATCTTTAGACCTGGTCAGCCAATGGAGCTCTTCCACGCGGATCCGTCCACTTACGCAACACCTGCCGACATGATATTGGTATGCTTATGCTGGGCAGATTGGGAGAGTGCGAGACCATCCGCTGAAGTCGGAGACTTGTGCAAAAGGCGGATATCTATAGGTCCTATTGTTTGTCGCACATTTCTCTATATCGGATTTTGTGGTACAGTAGCTTCGAAAGAATGCGACTGCCTACAGATTCTCGAGGCGGCAGGCTTCTTTAGGTACGACCTACCTTACCTGGCCAAGCAAGCTGTGATTGGCTTTATGTCGCCAATTATGCTACCCCACAGCTTGCATAAATCGGCTATGAATAAAGCACGCTATATCTCTAGCTAATATACGTACGAGAACTGTGACAATATGATAGTGCACTAAATCTTAGTCAAAGCAAATGGCGAATTATCCAGAATATTCGTGGCCTAGAGCGCAAGGCTGAAAGGCTGAGCAATCGCGAAAACTTGCCCTCGACAACCCTCCGTCCATAAAAGCAAGGGCCCGCCGCCTCGATATTCTCACTCTCCGCCTTATCACACACAACCAATTCCCTGAGGCCAGTACATCATGTCTCGCCATCATCCGTAAGTTCCCCGCCCACTTGATCGCATAGCGAGCAGGACTAACATCCTAGGCAGAGATCTAGTAATGTGCCGAAAGCAAGCCGGCATCGCCATCGGCCGGCTATGCGACAAGTGCGACGGCAAATGCCCCGTGTGCGACTCCTACGTGCGCCCGACGACCCTCGTCAGGATATGCGACGAGTGCAGCTTTGGCAACTACCAAAATAAGTGTGTCGTCTGCGGCGGCGAGGGCATTTCGGATGCATTCTACTGCTTCGAGTGTACGCGGCTCGAGAAGGACAGAGACGGTTGTCCCAAGATTATAAATCTGGGTAGTTCGAGAACAGACGTGAGTCTTCTTCGTCCAGCTTATATTGCAGCTCAAATACTGACAGCCTTCGCAGTTATTCTACCAAAAGAAAACGAATCGGACATATTAGCGAAGTGGTGGCCTGGGTATGGCCGCGTTCTCTTTCGTAATGCATTTATGCCGGTGTTTGTCGGACACGAAAATTCTTCATGGCGTTGTTGGGCTTGTTGTGTTGGGTAATGGCATTTTTAAGACATTGAAGTCGGCTCGGTGGTCACGACAGATTGACGCATTAGACACTTAAACTCAAGTCTGGTCATGTAATGCTTGTATTGTACAACATTAAGGAGGATAACGCCGATCCTCTCGACTAGATGCAAAGAATAATACATGGGTCTCACTCCCGCTACTTCAGATCCTTGCTTCCAAGCAGCATCAAATGTAGCTAACCTTGACTCCCATGCCAGCTGTGGCTCTGACTTTGTTCCATCCTGTTCCTAGTATGCGTGTTATGCGTTCCCGGATGCTACGTTTTCCGAACATGAGAACAAGTCCCATGATGAATGCAATCAACCGCATCAAAAGCATGGGATTTGACTGAAAAGCAGTTCCCATCCGTTCAACAAGCGCTCGTATGTTTGAAAAAGCGAGAGCGGCTCTTGTGCTTAAGGTTGGGGCAGCGATAGCCTTACTGTTCGCTTGAGGTGCTTGAGCTTTTGTCCTAGGCCCAGATGGTCTCGAAGAATTGGACTGTGTTCGAGAATGCCGGCCTTTACTGGAACCTGCGGTGCTCGGCGTCTTCTCAATGCCGTAGTCAACCTCGCTACCCTCTCGTTTGGCTCGCTCCGCTTCTAGCCTTCTCTTTTCTCGCTCTTCATTCTCTCGCCTCAATCTCCGAGCCTCTTCCACGTCCCGACGAAGTTCATCTTCCTGTCTCTGACGTTCCTCCCTCTCTCTGCGATCTGCTTCTTGTTGCTCCTCCTGCAGACTCTGTAGCGCTTGCAGAAAGGCCTCTCTTCGCTCTTCATCAAGCACTGAGCTGACGCTGATAAACTCTCGAGCATAATCCCATTCATTATTCCTTAATAGAACGTGAAGCGTGTAGAGCTCCAAGATCTTGACACGAGCATTTAAATCCCGTGGCGTGTCCGCGCCGCTCCTAGCTTTGGACGATGACCTATTCCTGGAGAAGGAGCGGGGAGTAGTGGCCCCTGCGAATTGACTGGCGAGATCCAAATTTGGCGTTGTGGATGCGGCGAGATAGTTCTCCAGCCGCTTCTGATTCAGGACCTGGGTTCTCGCATGTGCAAGTAGCAGCGTTGCCAGATTGATGACGACATCGGAATCAACATTGCCCTCAACTCCGTGATAGCCGTTCTGAATAACCTCCTCCCACACTTCACCCTCGCGGACCTTGTTGCAGAGCGACCTCCATTCCTGCGTCCCAAACGCTTGCTTTCCCTCGTCTGGATCCAGCTCGACGATGGCATTCAAGATCGTCAGATACAGGCTCCAGACCTTGATCCTCGTGGTACGTGAGGCTCTAGCGACGGGTGGCGGCTCTGTGGCCCCATTCGCAGCGATATAGTCTTCTCCCTCTCCAGCTGCTTGCGGCGGTGTGACGATGGGGAGAATAGTTGAGAGAGCCTCCGGCAGCCGACGCGTCAGGAAGAGGGTTGACGCCTGGCGGTATGTCTTAGATATGTGCGACGAGGAATGCCGCGCCGAGGAGGCCGAGGCGAGCGATGAGATGGAAGACGAGAGCATATGCGGTGATGGGAAGCTCTCGCTCGCGGATGGGCTCAGCGTCGCCGTGTACGACGAGCCGTTGAATGCCATTGTTGAATCCTCCGAAACGTCGACACTAGCATTGACGGGATGTGAGGGCGGATGGAGCCTTCATTTATGACAGGAGTTGGCGTGGAAAGACGGCTCCCTCGACGCGCATCGTATCAAATGCCAGTGGCCGGCACGACACATGTGCTGCTGACCTCACAGCACATTTTTCGGTGATTACAGCTTGTTTAGCCTCGGTATCTGGCAGTGGGGTGGGCTAATACCACCACTTTGTTGGTCTGCGCTAGAGCTATACTTTCTCAGCAGGCGACCCTAGGCTCAGAATTTCCGTACCTCACTAGCCTCTTTCCACCCCATCATCCCCAACCTTTAGTTCTCTGGGAAAGGTAAGGTGCTAAGCATGCTCGGAGATCTTTAAATGGTACCCCTGTCTTAAAACACTCCGGATATCAACGTCCCTTTCTAGCAGTCTGTGCCGTTCCATGATGCTTCATTATAACATTCATCATGCAGCAGTATGGAGGACCGCTATCATGTGAGTTGCTTGTACAAACCTAATGTTTCTTGGGGACAAACCTCTAGTATCCCAGGATTTGTTTGGGATAGTCGTCCAACATGGGATTGTCTCTACCGAGATGGTCACCTACCACTGCAAAGGCAATATGCTAGGTGATTGCTTACACGACGACCATGGCCACAAACAGTCAATGGGAGATCATTAAATATTATAGAACGTAAAAAAAAACAATGTTGCAATCACTTCCTATCGTGACAAGTACAAGCACATGCTGAGTTCGGATTGTCTGTCAAGTAAAGCACCTGTGGTTATCCGATTATCAAACAAGCAAGCAAAGACAGCAGCAAGATGAGGCAGCCTTGATGAGAGCCATTCAGTCTACCCATCGACTTTGTACATATAGAGCCTCTGGAATCCAGATTTACTCTTTGGTCCATCCTATTATCCATCCTTTCCGAGTCCCTAAATGCAATCACCTTACAACTTCATGGTCTAATCCGTGAACCGAGATGGCTTCATACCACTTGCACTATGTCTGTCTGAGATTTGTCATACCAGTACTCTTTAGCTACAGGATGGAGACTGTGGTAGATTTGACAGACAAGACTGACTTCGTTCAAGAAGCACATGAAACCAGAACACAATATTGTCACAACCCCTATATTTTGTTCGACAACACACAAAGATACTGTGGCGCAGAATCTTGACCGAAGCGTCATATTCTCCTTCAAGCTTTACTGTCCCTTCAAAGACACAAGCTCCAAGACATTTAACACAGGTATGCCATCCCTCAGCTTCCAAACTTTACCCAGGAGGATTGTGTGGAAGCCTATCACCACTTTGTCGATGAAGAGTATTATATATCACGGAACACGTTCGTTTGACCGGCTCATACTCATTATTTGCAAAATCGTTCAATAATCTATGCTTTCGTTATCAAACATTCAGTTAGATGTGTGCCAACTACATTACAGACTTTTGAGAGGCAAATACACAGGTTGCTTCCTGCGTGTGGTGAATACCAAATAACCAGTAACCAGCGTCCTCCCGAAGAAGACATTGGCCACGGAAGACGAGGCCCTGATCGTAAACACGCTTCAACTACCACAACGAGAAGACACGCGATTGGGTGATGTGCCGAGCTAGTTCCGGACAGCAACGTACAACGCCCTAGGAAGCGAGGGCCATAACTTTGCGAGTGCGAGCTACCTGATTGCCCGAGACCAAGGAAGAGGAGAAGTAGGTCAGGGGCCGCATCAATCGCCTCGACAATGCCCCAGAAAAACTCTATTATATCCCACCAAACTCTGTCCGGAACTCCATAAATATCGGTATCGCCTATCAAAGTGAGATCTCGCATCAATATCTGGCAGTAGTCAAGATTTGCAGGCTGAGACGGTCTCCGATGAGGAGAATGAGAGAGTGAGAGAATGAGAGCATCCAAGCTAGACTTGGGCCTATCACTTATATACATTTATGCGGATCAAAGTTTTCATTTTTATTTTTATTCCTACCTATAGTCACTTACACCCCATTGAGCTGAATTCTGATTCCTTGGATACCATCGCGGATCAGCCAGGAGGTTGTTGTCTACCGGGTGACTCGTCCTCTTTATGATGGGCACTGACATTCATTTGTCCCCCAGCTTGTATATTGCTCGCTGCCATTATATATACACATGTACTTGATAGTGTTGGGGGTCGTGGGTTGCCGGGAACAACCGATTCCGATTATGCGGTCGCCGGTCATTCTTTTAACACCCTCACTTTCCTTGTCACACGGCGGTCAAGGAAACCGCTATAGTGGGCTGACTTAAGTAAGCCTAGATCCAAGGCGAGATAAATATTAGTGGCTTGCCACATCGGCGATGTAGAGATAGTTTCAAGTTGATGTAAGATCGTTCGCGACGCCCCTTGAGCTTTCTTCAGGGGTACGGCGGCGAGGAGAGCAGGATATGCTGGTGATAACCATAAGATATACAACTAGTCTAATACTCAGGCTGCTGCCATAGTAGCGACAATGATAATGGCGAGAGGGCGTAGCCGCTACAGAGTTTATACATCCAACCGCGTGACGGTATTACAGGTGATATTGTACACAAGCCTAACGAGGCATCTAGCCTCTCCTTCTACCGTCCGACCATCGCATTTCGTACACTGTGGTAGTAGTGGGGATCCAGCTCCGTCTCCAGCTCTTCCTTGGTCAGCCACTTGAAATCGACCAGTCCCATCTTGTTATCCTTCAGGTCAGCCTGGCCGGCCATTATCCTGCCCTTCAGGAGGAAGATCTTGTCTCCCTTCTTCTGCAGTGAGGTGCCGTCCTCCTTGTAGACGGGCTTGTTGACCACGTGGCCGACCGGGACACGGCCAACCATCCAGGTGTTCATGTTCACGCCTGCCGATTCGGCGAGGACTCTTGCTGCGGCCTTTGGAGGGAGTCAGTAAATGATCGATACGTATTGCAAGGGGTCAGAACGTACCACATGCAGCGTCTCCTCAGTGCTCATGTCTCCGGCCGGGAAGCCCCACGAGCCATCCTTGCCCTTGACCACCAGGTACAGCGTGCGGTCGAGCTTGCGGTCCAGCCTCCTGACGTCGTTCTTGCGGTCCGCCTTCGTCTCCCTCGGCAGCGGCTGCTCGACGCGGACGCGGTCCTCGACGCTCAGCTCCTCGCCGTCCTCGCTGACGCGCAGCTCGGCGTCGCGGACGAGCGTGGCGCGCACGACGTCCGGGTCCGCCAGCTCGCTGCCGACGAGGACCTCGTCCTCCCAGGGGGCGGCGCCGCTCCGGCCGCCCGTGTAGCCGCCCGTCTCCTTGGCGACGGTGCCGCGCTCGCGCACCTTGATCTTCCAGTCCAGCTCGACGGCCGTGTCGCGCTTGAAGTAGAACTTCTTGGAGAAGGGCGCGGTCACCCGCTCGTTCAGCCGCTTCTGGTACAGGTAGAAGGCCGACTCGAACGGCGTCTGCGGCTGCGTGAGGATCGGCGGCCGCGACAGGATGATGCCCGACTTGATGCGGTAGACAGCCTTTGGCGTGGGCGCCGGCATGGAGGATGTGCTGACGGGTTCAATGGGCGGCGGCGTGCTCGTCTCGACGGGGACGGCTACTGCTGAGTAGAAGCGAGCGGCTGGCCTGAATTGCCCTCGTGCACACTGGGAACAGACTTGGGAAGACCCTGGGTGGAAGCCATTAGCAGGTGGGTGAAGAGAAGTGTGCAGGCTCCAACTAGGAGTACATACTTTTTAGCAGAGGCCATGCTGCCTGTCTCCCTCTACTCGAGGCCGACATTGTGAGGGGTCTTTGTCGCTCTACTTCCTCGAGCCTCACTGTTCGTGAAGATATAAAAGAGCTCGAGGCAACTCCTTCTAAGGTGACCCGTGAACTTTTTCGAGAGCTAGCAGGTACGTAGCGCGGAACACGGAGAATCAGGTAGCCCCTGCGAATCTGCCCCCAAGCACAGGCCAACCCACGCCAACCTTACAGCACTCAGTGCAATGGAAGCGATGGGACCACAGAAGGTCACCTGACTCAGGGCCACCCGCTGCGCTACGCTACAGGGCATTCATTCATTTTGCTTTTCCGGCTGCACTGGGCCGTCTTCTCTTCCTCTCTCTCTCTCTTTTCCCTCTCCAATCCAGAGGCACCATTCCTTATCATCAGGACCTGTTCCTCCAGAACGTCCTGACCATTTACGAGTGCCAAGAGTGATCCTTGAAGAGAGCGGTCTTTTTTCGCTAGCGGCACCTGTTGCCTTCTCCTTTCTGGAACGGGCCAACTTCATCCCACCGGGTTGCAGTTAGATAGATTCTGCTCACATTTCTCTCCCAAAGCTTGGCGCCTCAATCTGGGACACGACCCATGGGATATCCGTGAAACATGCCTTTTTTTCTCTCTTCCTTTCCAGGAGTAGACTGTTGTCTATTCCATCTCTCATGCGTTTACTGACTAAGGGTTCAAGCAAGCTAGCCAGCTAGGTCGCAGAAACAGCGAGGCGCTTGGTGTCAAATGAAGATGCAAATAATGTCCATTCAACCGCGATGAAGCATACGCTACCTAATAAACAAAGGCTAAAGCTGTCGCTATATACACAGCCTTTCTCACGAATGGCTCAGAACCCCCGAGACTCGACCAGCCTTCCGATGTAACCGAATACCAACGGTCTACCTGAAAGCGCTGCCTTGATACGCTCGAAGATGAAAATATGCTGTCAAAACGCCGAGAACTCTCGAGGGATCTCCTTAGATCCAAAGAAAATCCAATGTGTCCCCCCATCCAAATGATGTATGCCGGGTATCTAACCAGATCAACCGCCTTGTCTCGTGAAACGCCGTTTGTCCGTCGTCATCATACACACAAAACTTCCTTGTGCATTTCGATTCGTGATCACGCTTTCAGTTCGGCCAGTGCGCGGGCCACCTCTTTCGACGCGATCTTCTCCCAGGTCCGCCTGGCGTCGTCGTCAACGGTGGCCGGGTCTGTCACCTCTTCGTAAAGTTTGTGGGATACATCGCGGTTGATGGTCGCGTACTGCTCGGCCGTGAGCTGGCTGGATTTCCAGTGTGGCTTGAGTGCGCTTCGCACTACATTGCTGATGCTCTCCTTCATTTCTAAGGGCAGCGGTGCACGAGTCGGGGAGGTGTCTTGGGAGCGTGGAAGCCTCAGAGAATGCTGTCGCCTTGGACGAGGCTGTCGGAGCTCTGGCGACCCGAAACCATTATGATGCGCCCGACCTTCGGAGTCACTAGTCTCTCCGTTCGATCTTGTCGGCGAATAGTTTGCTGGTGGGTATACTGGCTCAATAAAGGAGCTCAATGAGAGAACAGGTGAGGCCGACCGGTTATTCGGCGGTGGTGTTATGGAAAGTGCGCGGGGGCTGTTGTAAGCCGAGGCGGATGTAGACGTGACTGGCGACGAAGGATCTACAGGGTGCGGATTGGGTCCGAAGAAGTTTCGTACATTTTCGTCATCAGACGGGGTGCTCATCTCGACCTCCTTAAGCAGCGTCGAAAGGAAGGATGGTCGATCGGCATTTGGTGGTGGGGACAAAGCACTCGGGCCAGGAGCCTGCCTGTCAGGATTGTTCGATGATGTGGAGGGCGACTTGGAAGGCCCAGCTTCGCCTTGAACGGCGACTCTCCGAGTCCTCGGTCTCTTTAAGCGCCTTTCAGGTTCGGGCGCCGGCTCGACTGGTGACGCTGTAACGGATCGAGATTTCCGCTTACGATTGCTGGGGCTAGCAACATCCAGCTCCCGTGCTCTATCTAGAGCACCCCAGGCCAGTCTTTCCTCGCGACTTTCTCGGGTTGGTTGTGGTGTTGACTGCGGCTCGACTTGCTGGCCGACGACGTCTTGGATATTCCTCGCAAAGACGTCGCGAACACCCAGTCGACTCGCGATATTCAGGCGCTGTTGCCAGCGCTGATACTCTCGTCTCTCCCTCTCTCTTAGTTGTTGCGAACGTCGATACTCCTCTAGTGCATCGTCGCCGTCGTGAGAGTCAAGGTCGAGACTTATGGCGTCCCAGATGGCACCGGCAACCTGACCCCACGCGCCCTGCCATTCGTCTGAGCGAGCTCTGTTGCGTGCTCTTCGCATGCTGGCTTGTGTGCGCGGGAAGAAGCCATTGCGTCCATTCGTGCTAGGAAAGGAGGGGCGGGAGTTCTCAATCTCCTCCCCAAGCAGATCTTGGCATTCCATGCAGAACCAGGAGCCTCTGGGGACGCTGTCAAGGCCGATGCAATACGTGTGGTACGGCGTATCGCACCCGTCGCAGAGCAGCAGGACATCCTCGTGGTCTGCCAAGCTGCACACGGGGCATGGTGTAGATTCCTCCTCCTCTTCTGGATTCTCGTCCAGCCATGCTTGAGGATCGAACTCGGCCACTTGTTTCTTCTCCTCGACTTTGTAGGTGGATAGAAGTTTTCCTGTTGGAGAATTGCGTTAGCCGTGAACAGAGTTGAAGGGCAAGGTGTATACATAGGGGGGGGATTTGCTGCTTACCTCCAACCTTGTCATAGACTTGCACGAGATGGAAGGATTGGCGGCAGATGGGACAACTGTTTGCCTTTGCAGTCCATTCCTTCAAGCAAGAGTCGTGCAGCACATGGCCACAGACTTGTATGACAGCAATGTTGTCGTGGTCGTGATGTTGGTGCTCCTCCTTGACGGGTACAGTGCTGGGCGTGGCGGGCTCAGGCGTGGTCTCCTCCTGCTTAACATCTGACGCAGTGGCAGTGGTGGATGTGGTGGTAGCGGCGGTGGTAGCAGACTGCAATTGTGGGGACGGTACAGCTACGTCTAGGTTTTCTAGACAGACAATGCATTGATCCGCCATCACAAATGGCGATTCGGAATGAAAAGAAGCGTTTGGAGATGGTCTGCAGCTGAAGAAGACATGTAAACGTCCTTTTGAGTCGCGTTTGTTGTTGAGGGAAAGCAGATTTGGGGGGGAGTGTTGATGGCTCCTCTGTGTGCGTGCGGATGGGTAGGCGGGCGGTAGGTAGGGAGAATGGTAGGTAGGTAGAGAGGTGGATGAGGTCAGGTTTTGGTAGGGAAAAGTGGTAGAATGTTTCGAGGGTTCGTTCGGGTGGGTGTTAGTGAAGAGATGGAGGATGGCGTTGGCGTGGGTGGGTTGGTGGTGCAAAGTGGCAGTGGCCAGTGTGGGAGGAGGGTTGAGGGTGAAGGGTGAAGAGCGAAAAGGGTGGTAGGTGGTAGGCAGTCACTCCGTCAAGTCCCTCGGGCAGTCCTCAGGGCAGGCAGTGCACAGAGAACAGAACCAGCAGTTCCGGGCCACCTGCTAACACAGAAATGACCGATGGAAACACACAGATCAAGTTGGCAGGGACGTGAGGAAGCCGGTCTGCTTATTGGTTCAGGCAGGAGGTGAAAATTTGACAATCTTCGTCGAGGAAAAGAGGAATACCCAATTGACTGACACTTTCAGGTGGTAGAGGAAATATGGTGTACCTAGGTATGGATAGGTGTACCCGTGTAAGGCCAAGTCAGGTCAGGTTAGGTCAGGTCAGGTAAGGTAAGCCAGGTAGATAATAAGCTGGAGGCGAAGAAGAGGCATAGAAGAGAGAGGAAGCAAGCAAAGCAAAGCAAAGCAAAGTAACAAAAAGCAGTGCTGTAGTCTGTAGGCAATAGCAGCAGCGAATTGGCTCCTTTGCGAGGTTGCCGCACCTTCATCCGTTTCGTTCTGTTCTGTTCGCTCGTTCACACACATGCACACCTGCACCTGCACCTGCACCCTGCACCCGCACCCGTGGGCATGCTGATAAGTCTAAGTCTACCTAGCTAGGCATTACGGAGCCAGCCCAAATACAGGCCCAGGGAGAGAAGCGTCTGCCAGTTCACCAGTCGCCCGTCCGTCACCAGACCGCCCACCAAACCAAACCAGACCAAACCGAACGGAGGCCAGCTGGTTTCGCTCCGTGCCAGCCCACAGCCTAAGGTACCTAACTCAGGTAGGAGGCACAGCCTACGAAACCCCCCTAGGCCCAATCTTGCCAAATGTGCGGTAACGTGCATCGCTCAGTGGTCGATGCACCCGCCGCCCGGGCAAGCTGGGGCCTCGTCGACCCTCTTTACTGAGTCACCCGCAAGTAGCAAATGGCAAATGGCAAATGCAATGTAGGGCGGGAAAGGGTGAAGAGTCTCGACGTGGGACTTGGGTGGCAGGGTGGACAGCCGAGACAGCCTTAGGCAGCGAATTCCAGATGACTGTTTCCTGCGGGCGGGGAGGCAAACTTGGGCTCTGTGGTGTTTTAGCTGGCTTGAGAAATGAGGCAAAAACGTTTCAGTTACGAGATATGCAGATAGGGTAGGGGGGCTCGGGGGATAAGTGGTAAGCACAACAGGGTTGGAAGTTCCAAGTGTCGACGAGGCGAGTCAACGAGTAAGGTGCATGCATTGCATCCACGTAGCTGTGTAGGTAGATACTTCTTTGATTAGAGGAGTTACATGGGAGCAGAGAGGGACCTACCTACCTTAGGTACCTACTTTGAGATAGTCTCATACTGCCCAGCACGAGGACGAGGAGCCGAGCCGGGTCTTGCGCTCCCTTCCCTTCCTTCACTTCCAGGTCTGGGCTGTTGCGTAGGTCCCAGTCGCTTGTGAGCAAGCAATCTGGCCAACCACGTCTCGCCGCTTCCCACCTTCCTGCGAGACTGGTGGAAGCCGCCTACTGCTCGGTCTAATAGGCAAGGAACGGTGTGCGGTTGACGGGGTTGGAAGAAGAAGCCACGGTTCTGTCGGGTAGAATCAGATGAAGTGAATCATCCCCCTGGTGAAGTGTGAAGTAGCACTCCAAGGTAGATGTGGCTTGACCAAGGATTCTCCGTCTTGCAAAGAAAAACCAATTACTAGCAGCCTACATCCGCCCTTATGAGGTACGAGGGTGCGCAGGATATATACGCAGACTTCCCAGCTATGTAGAGAATCCAACCACCCTTTACACGAATCAAGCAAATATACTGTAGAGAGTGTACACAAATACTTGCTCTAGGCATCGATGAGTAAGTGCATTTCACATTTCATGAGGTGAGATGATGCCCTCGTATAGGATCCCACGCTTTGGAAAACAGTTCATGATCCAGCCATCCTGTGGACAGTATTCAGCCAATAGGGAGGCACCCCTGCTCCCCTCAGCTGCCAGAATGCTATCACACCTCAACATCTGAAGACGTCACAAAAAAGGCACATATAAACACCCGAGAAGGTTTTGCTTTATCTTCTTTATTGATTGACTTATCGTCAAGAGGCCGAGGACCAGGTGGCCGTAGCCGTGATGTGTCCTAATACCATTTTGCCTGTACACCGAGCCGGAAATGCCGTTTAAAAAAGCAAGATGCCCCTTCCACCCCTTACACCTCAGCAATCTCCCTCAATCGTCGGAGCGTTGATCGCATAGCAGCAGCGGCAGGAGTTCTAATCACAAGCAGTCAGTTTCTGTGTCCATCCCCATGTTCACGCCTCTCGTGCCGTCGGAGCGCAACTTACGAGACAGTGTAGGCACCACCAGCTGTGACCTTCTTGCAACCAGAGCACTTCCAGATACCGGTAGAGTGACGCTTGACGGCGTTCTTTCCGCAGAAGGTGCAGGTGTACTTGGCGTGCTGGGTGATTTCCATCTTCTTCACACCCTTTCGCAGGGAGGAACCGTAACTATGGCTGGTCAGCTTGACTTTCATATCCACGATTGACACAATTGCATGGCGTGAGTCTGGCGAGGGGCTTCAGTTCCAATGTTGAGGCTCCGACAGAGATCCATCCGATGGTCGACTCATTGGTAGAGGGCTAGCATCCGAGTAAAAGGCGAAAAAGGTCGCAGTCAAATCGATCCTACGATCCGCCTGCTATAGAGTCGGACAGTATGCGATAAACACCTTCGTCTTTTGTGCGCAATAAATGCCCTCGTTTGGCCTGTTTAGCAACGGCCCATTCTGGTAGGCGGCGGCATGGACGGTGGAAATCGGCTGCCCGAAGTTCCAACCAACTTCGAGATTGATCCTCGAACAAATCTGCCCTCCCGTTTCTTTCGACTTCGACCTCTCTTCTGCTCTCCCAAATTGACCCGGACCGCCATCGCCAGACTCGAATCGTGCATGTGTCAAGAGGATCTCTTACCGGGTACCGTATTTACCGGTGGCTCCGACCTTCTCTGTTCAATGTATTAGCTCGAGATCCCGGGACGAGAGGCTGCGAAGAGGAGGGGAAGAATGGCACAGAGTAAAGCAACAGGCAGATTCATTGTGCAACGTGCATAGCCTTCAACTTACTTGTGCGCTTCGTCATCTTGGCTGTGGATTTGACGGTTGTGGTTTGTGAAGGTTGTCAATGTTGGCGTTGGAGTTTTGCAGCCTGTGCTAAATTTCTCCCGTTGTGCGCTCAAAAACTGTGAGAAAAAGAGCCGCACGGCCTTACTAACAGTTTCTGTGGTAAAACTCTCTGATATTTAGTAGAGCACGGTGCGATGATTTTTATCCGCCCACTTTCTTGCAATTTCAGAGTCACGTGCTTCGAAAGCTCTTTAGCTTATCGATATTGCGCTCGGACCATTTGAATTGTATTAGGTAAGAGAGCACCGAGACTCGGGACCGACTTATTCACAACTATGGTCACAAGGGCTGCTTCTTGAGGCTTGTTACGCAGCGATCATGCCATCTCCACGAAAGCTCAGATTCAATGATTCAATGATCTTCGAGAGTTAGCGCCACACAGAGAACAGGAGGCTAAGCCACCGCTAAGTACTCTCTGAGGATTGCAACATCATATCATGTTTTCTGTTTGCTGGGAGAATAGAGGGTGATTAAGTGTCTAGATTCGATGGGTTGTAGGAAGCTCATTCTGGGAAGTCGTCTTGCTTTAGCTAGCCATAGATACAGAGGCGCTTCAATGTCTTGGAATGCATCACAAGACATTTTAAACGTATGTTCGGGAGCACACAGGCAGTCTAATTCCTATTATATGAGTCCTTTTCACAAGGACCATATTGAGTTGTTCCACGCCGCACTACCTAATAATTGTGAGCCTGAGCACCACAGCACTCTGAAGAGGATTTCGCCCTTGAAGTAAGATTGGCATTTCGATTCAGACAAAGACCAATCCAAATCAAACAAACAACACGCCATCATGCCTACCAAGCCGCATGGCCGGAAGTACGACCTTGTGGTTTTTGGAGCCACCGGTATGTTTTGTGGCAGCTCGCAAGTTATAAATGCTGAAAGTGCACGTCCAGGGTATACCGGCAGATTTGCTGCCGAATACATAACAAAAAGCCTTCCCACCGACTTGAATTGGGCAATCGCTGGTCGCTCCCGAGAAAAGCTGGAAAAGATTGCGGCTGAACTGAAATCATTGAACACAGATCGGAGACAACCCGGTACGTCAGATTCTAAGGTGCTTACTGCCATGCTCGACCCAGCCAATTGGCCGCCAAGTGGTGGACATCTCTACGACGACACTTCTTCAACCTTACTACCCGTTGTATTGATGACCTATCAGAATTTTGGTCACAAATCATTCCAGCATTGCTTTGTCTACATTTTCCACCTCGAGTTGCAGCGGCACCCTCGAGAAACCATCAGTCGTCTTGCCCAGGCCTTTATGCTGACTGCCCGTAGATATTGAGATATCTGATCTAGATGATTCCGAGTTGAGTGAGCTTGCTAAGAAGACGTTTATATTGATCAGCACGGTTGGGCCATATGGCAAATATGGAGAACATGTCAGCAAACAAATGCAGGAGGTCACCCATGGTAATGCTAATCAATCATAGGCCTTCAAAGCATGCGCTGAGAATGGAACGCATTACCTCGATGTTACTGGAGAGATACCATTTGTCGCAAGGATGATCAAGAAGTATGAAAAGACTGCAAAAGCGAGCGGAAGCTTGATGTTTCCACAGATCGGAATCGAGTCGGCACCTCCAGACCTTATTACATGGACGCTTGCAAAGCATTTGCGAGAAGAACTGTCCGCTAAGACGAAGGACACGACGGTTTCGATTCACAAACTCACGTAAGCTGGAGAAGTATTCGTTTCGGAAGTACTACTCATAATGCTGACAATTCATGTGAAGCACCGCACCATCTGGAGGTACAATGGCATCGGTGTTGGGCATGTTCGATGTCTTCAGTCTCAAGGAATTTCAAGATGCCACCCGCCCATTCGCTCTTTCTCCAGTACCAAACCCCAATGCATCTCGCAAATTTTCCCTCGTTCGCACATTGGTAGGCATACATAATGTTCCGCATCTTGGGGTCCAAACTACCTCACTGGCTGGCGACACGGATTCCGCTATTGTTCAACGAACATGGGGTCTACTATCATCGACACCATCACGCAAAGACGAATTCTACGGGCCAAACTTCACTTTCACTGAATTTATGAAGCCGAAGAACTGGTTTCACGGGATAGCAATGCACTGGGGGCTCATGGTTGCTGGGCTGTTTCTCATCATCCCAGTTGCCCGGAAAGCAGTCCGCCACTTCGTGATACAACCAGGGCAAGGCCCAGACGTTGAACAGACAAAGACACAGGATCTCGAATTCCGAGGTGTTGCTCTTCCTGACCCTCCAGATTCGACTGGCAAACAAGTCTATTGCCGAGCTTATTTCACGGGTGGCATGTACTACTGTAAGCGATTTGAGTCGATCTACATTAGAACTGCTCATTAATACCAGTCTTTTAGTGACCGCCATGCTTCTTGCTGAAGCTGCTGAAACATTACTCCAAGACGACCTGCAGCTTCCAGGCGGGATCTACACGGCGGCTTGTATGGGCCAGAGATATATCGACAGACTTGAGAAGTCTGGTTTCAAATTTGAGACGAAGATAATTTCGGCTTGAACATTACGTCTTTCTCGTTGAGTCATTTTCACCGCTCATCCTCGAGAATTAATAGTCATCTATGCTTTGAAAGATAAATGCCTTTGCGAAGCAACATTTTGCATGTTTGAGAGTATGAAAACAAATATCTTTGTTGATAGATCGTTTCAGAATTGTCATATACAGCTAGTAGCACTTACCGGTTAACGAGAGTAATGTTCCAGTACACTAATTAATTGGGTGCAAGATTTTTTAGCGTTTGTCGATAAATAGATTTTGACTGATATAGCTCTGATTCGAGGCAATCACTGTGACTTACACATGGAACACAGATATACTTGTATTGCCTTCGGCGAAAATTTTATGAAGTCTCAGGCAGTGAAACATTACAAATGATGCGCAGATGAACCGTTGAAATCAGATGTAATTGGAGTTCCAGGGCTGTGGGTGCTGGAGATTGGCAAACAATACCCAGCTTCCCCGCGTTTTGTTGCTGGAAGAAGCTAGTCTTCAAAGAGCCAGGTGCTCCATTGTTCGGTCAGGAAATTTTAGCAAGACGTCATATGCGTTAGCCCAGGCTAAGCAACCATCACTTTAACATCACGAAAGGTGACGACTCCACCAGCGACACCTGGCGAACCAATGCTAGTCACCTTTCTCCTATCCTAGACCCGAGCTACTGCCATTTCATGGACTCGCGATAGCATCCATTGAACTTTGCGTGTCTGGAATTCCTCCTTTCACAAGCAGTGGAGGTGAAGCAGCTTCCCCTGCTTCAGTAGAGCGATCATGTCAACTACAGACACTGAGGCATCTCCTCTGTTGTCTACTGTCTCGGCACCTCCTGCTCCTGAGGCACGACCAAAGGCAGCAAGAACAGTCACATTCAATGCCGATCCTGTCTCGAGAACAATTGAGCCCGAACCCGATGTCGTACGGCCTCGAACCTCCCACTACGCCACCGGCTCCGGCTCAGCCTTTTCCTCCGGTCACCAAAGCTATGGCGCCAGCACCGGTAACATGGCCGCCGGTCCTCCTATGCTCGCAGCATTGAACAACAGACTGCGAAGGAGGAACAGCCATGGCGGCACTATGCCATCATTACCTCCTCTCCCCGCGCCGAAGATTGGCCCGCAGCGAAGTACCAAGAATGCCCAGAAGCTGAAGCTGCTACCAAACCCCGAGTTCGGCGACGAGGGCCCGGACGAGGAAAGCGGCCGGGACGTATATTCACAGTACACACGGATCAAGGATCCGACAGCGAGACGGGATGCTGCTCGCCTCGGCAAGGCTGACCGTGACCGCCTACCCAGAGTGACGGCGTATTGCACAGCCAACAAATATCAGATGGAAGGCTTGGTGCGGTTCTTGAAGGGGAGAGGAAAGTCAAAGGGCGCAAACCCGAAGTTAATCGATGAGTGCATCTATACGCCATACAGCTACAGTAGTAAGCAAGTGGAAAACGTCAACTCCGAGAGGTTACAGGAAGTGCACTCCTACCCGGCACATCCCAATGAGCGCAGACACTCGACAGGCGAGGTAGACTCACGTTACCATCAACAAGATCTCATTGATCTCCGGGCTGAAGAACAGCGCACTCACGAGCTTGGCGGTGACAATTACTTTGATCCTTCAAGTTCACAGCCTGACTTGCTCAACCAAGGCATGGGCGAGGAGAGTGCCGTGCAAGACCTTGTGGAATTTGATATACACGTTCACACGCCGGAGATCTTCCTCTTTGATTATGGCGTAGTTGTGATATGGGGAATGTCACTGAAAGACGAGCAACGTTTCCTAAAAGAAATCGCAAAGTTCGAGTTAGAGAAGCTTGCAGCAGACGATGTCGAAACCGAATTCTTTAATTTCTACTATACCAGAGAGTACCAGCCCAGGATATACAACGACTTCATCACGCTCAGAGAGAAGAGCAATTACATGACGAAGCTCGCAATTTCTCATGCTCTAGCACAAAGCGTAAAGGTGAGTGCATAAATACCTATACTCCTCATATATCATAGCATCGCTAACGCGTCTAGTAGACGTCGCTTTTTGAAGAACTAATTGCTTCGACTATTGACACCTGCAAGGACATTCCCACACAGATTGCGCTGACCGGTAAGATCGCGCTTAGCCGCACTCAGATCAACATGCAGATTGGCGAGCTGTTCATCCTCCGAATTAACATCCATCTCAATGGATCGGTTCTCGATACTCCCGAGCTGTTCTGGGTAGAGCCGCAACTGGAGCCTGTCTATCAGGCTGTCCGGAGTTATTTAGAGATGGACCAGCGAGTAGGATTGCTCACAGAGAGATTGGATGTTATTGCGGATCTCCTCGCGGTCTTAAAAGACCAGCTCAGTCATGGTCATGGGGAGAAGTTAGAGTGGATTGGTAGGTGGCATCCTCTGCTATGTTACGTTCTCATGCTAACGGCTACTTCTGCTAGTCATCATTCTTATCGCGGCAGAGATTCTGGTTGCCGCTGTCAACATAGTTGTCGACTTATATGCTGGGGTGGACTGATATGGCGCTGTAACATACGGATTGCACTCGCATTACCGAGCGTTGGCGTTGAACATTGGCGTGGATTAAGCGTTTCTTCGTAACACCTGTGGCCTTGCCGTCACAGAATCCAAAGGGATATATATACAAGGTTACCCTGCCGAAGAACATGGAGGAGGAACATATACCCAATTGTAGTCATAAGTGCTTCACAGCCAAAATACGAAAGGTGAAGAACAACAACGAGATGAATTCCTTCCTTCCTATGACTGTTGTGACTCTCAGTGCCATCTTTTGGTCCATGTATAATGTACAATCGTGAATTTGCCTCTATGTTTCCCTTTCACGCCACAACGCCATAATGAGTCCCAAACCCCCATTACATGTACTACTCATCCTCTTTCTCAACAGCTGGGGTCTCTTGCTCCGTATCCTCGCCCATCTCCACGTCCTCATCCCGAGCTGGCGTGTCTTCTGCCTGTGACTCTGCAGGTGCTTCTGCCTTTGTCTCTGCTGTTGCCTTTTGGGCATATGCATCCTTGTCCTTCTGGTACTGGCTCATGGCTTTGTCGTAGCGGGCTTGGTACTCCTCCTTCTCCTTCTCAGGGAGATCCTTCCAGCCCTTAGCCAGTTCCTCCTCCACATTGCCGTCACCCTTGGCCAGCGTGGGTCGCGTGTCGCTGCAGTAGAGCTCGAACGCAGTGCTGGGCTTCTTCGGCTTGCCGACGCCATTGGCCTTACTGCCGGCGGCCTCCTTCTGGCTGCCCTCGGCGTGGGTGTGCGAGAAGGCGTCCGAGCTGGGAGACAGCGTCTGCACGTTCTGGTTGATGAAGGTGGCGCCGGGCGCACTGCCACCCTCGAGGTTGGCGAGCAGGGAGGGCTTGCGGTGGCCGCGCTTGGTGCGCAGCGGCTTCTCCTTGGGCTGTACATTCCGCAGTGTCATGTCAGCATCCGAATCCAAGTGACGCTGGTTGTCTAGTGGATGGGGCTGGTTGCTCCGTACCGTCGGCGGCGGGCTGGGGCTCCCTTCGGAGTCCTCGACGTTGGTGCTCGTCCGCTTGGCCAGCTGCTCGAGGAGGTAGGACCGCTCGACGCGCAGCTTCTCGACCTGGCGCTTGAGGCGCATCAGGCGCAGACGCGAGGCGTCGTTGGCCTCCTCGACCTCGTTGGTGCGCTGCTTGAGCTGGAGGCATTTCCGGCGGTAGGCTTCCTCTACCGAGGGCGGCAGGGCGGGTGGGATGGCGCTGGCTGTTTGCATATACTCGTCAGCATAAGATCTTGAGTTGATGCGTTCACTGAGTCCTCGGGTTTAGGCAATAATGATGTCGAAGTCCCAAGATGATGGCCTGGGACGACTTGGACGGATATGCGAGAGAAGCCTCCCAGAGCAATAGGTAGTCTATTAGGCGATTGATAACAAATCTGGAATTACATACCTGGTGCCATCTTGTGTGCGGTTGGAGCAGTTCCAATGCCTGAATTGCTTCAAGAGCTTTTACAGGCTGTGGGGGGTGTGTGTTTTTCAAAACAAACCGATGGAGTTTTTGTTTGAAGGAAAGCGAAAAGTCAACCGCGAAAGACACGGTTGGAGTAATGCGACTAACGATCCCTGGATCTGGTGGTGAGGCTGAAGGCTTGCACCAACTGGAGTACACTGGGGCAAGTATTACTCCAGGCGGCCGGAAGCCCCTGAGATTGCGATGATTGGCTTGCACCACCCGCACCAGGAACGTCAGGCTGCACCTATCCACCAGAACTTTTTTTCATTGCCTTGAGCTCGACCCCACTGCCGACTAAACCACCACCGCTCATCCCTCAACCCCCAAGCCCACAACATCTAGCAGCTTTTAAGGTCGGTATAACAGAATGTCTCTCAATATCCCGAACGCGCCCAACGCGGGCTTGTTCAAGGGAGGTTATAACAAGTACGTTCCCTTGTTCTCGCTGTATTATAAAGCTCCGCCGTCCCAAGCTCTGACCATTTGATATAGCTACGACTCTGAAGATGGAGCTGTTCTGCGCAACATCGATGCCTGCCGGGCCATCTCCTCGACGGTCCAGACCTCGCTGGGTCCTTACGGGCGAAACAAGATTGTCATTAACCATCTTCAGAAGATGATTCTGACCTCTGATGCTGCAACCATCCTCCGAGAGCTCGATGTCGTCCACCCCGCCGCGAAGCTCCTAGTCATGGCCAGTCAGCAGCAGGAGGCCGAGATGGGCGATGCGACCAACCTAGTCATCGTTCTAGCCGGCGAGTTCCTCCGGAAAGCCGAAGATCTTCTGCGGATGGGTCTGAAGACGTCAGATATCGTTACAGGATACGAGCGAGCACAGAAGTTCGCCCTGGAAGCTCTGGAGGAGCTTGTCGTTGACAAGGTACAAGACATCAGATCACAGGAGGAGCTCAGCAAAGCCATCAGCACGGTTGTGGCCAGCAAGCAGAACGGCAACGAGGAGTTCCTCGCCGACCTCGTCGCCGAAGCTGTTCTTGCTGTCCTACCGAAGAACCCCGCCAACTTCAACGTTGACAATATCAGAGTCGTCAAGATTATGGGTGGCAGCTTGGAGCAAAGCAGAGTCGTTAAGGGCATGGTCTTTCCTAAGGAGCCTAATGGCATCATCAAGAAGGCCAAAAAGGCGAAGGTCGGCGTGTTCTCATGCCCAATCGACATCAGTCAGACAGAGACCAAGGGCACCGTGCTGCTCCATAATGCTAAGGAGATGCTCGACTTCACAAAGGGCGAGGAGACACAGCTCGAGACAGCTATCAAGGAACTACATGATGTTGGCTTACGGGTTGTCATTGCTGGATCTACGGTAGGAGAGCTGGCCGAGCACTACATGAACCGCTATGGCATTCTCTTCATCAAGATTCTCAGCAAGTTCGAGCTGCGAAGAATATGCCGAGTAGTCGGCGCAACTCCCCTGGCAAGACTTGGTGCTCCTATGCCCGACGAGATGGGCACTGTCGATATTGTAGAGACGCTCGAGATTGGCGGCGATCGAGTGACTGTGTTCCGACAGGAGGACGAGGTCACGAGGACGGCAACACTTGTTCTCCGTGGCGCAACCCAGAATCACCTTGACGATATCGAGCGCGCCGTTGATGATGGCGTCAATGTCGTCAAGGCTATTACGAAGGACTCCAGACTAGTTCCTGGTGCGGGTGCCGCAGAGCTCCAGCTCGTGGACAGGATACAGGCGTTCGGAGAGAAGACACCTGGCCTGGCACAGTACGCTATCAAGAAGTACGGCGAAGCTTTCGAGGTCATCCCAAGAACGATTGCGGAGAGCGCAGGTCTTGATGCCACCGAAGTCCTCAGCAGACTATATGCTGCCCACCAGAAGAAGGATGGAATGACTTTCGGCGTTGATATTGAGGTATGCACTCTATTATCTGATATTGCGACTCCTGCTGACATTTTCACAGAACGATGATGGTACGGGTACGCTGGATGCTAAGGATGACGGTATCCTAGATCTGTTGAACACGAAGAGCTGGGCTATCAAGCTGGCAACAGAGGCTGCTAGGACCGTTCTGTCTGTCGACCAGATCATCGTTGCCCGACAAGCTGGTGGTCCCAAGCCTCCAGGCCCGAACCCGGTAAGTAACTCTGTACCCGAGTATACCAGCGATGCAAAGACTAACAGTGTATTCAGAACTGGGACGAAGATTAAAGCTAGCTAAGGAATCGGGCGAGATAGGTCAGGATTGTACATTCACGGAGTATTGGGAAAAAATAGAGCTCATGACACCATGATACCACGAAGGTCATCAATCATGTTCGAGATTTTGTCAATATCAGAGGCGCTTGCATGTCTCTTTTATCGTAGATGTAAATGCTAGAGATGACAAGACTTGATACAAATTCTATGTGAACACTTGATAGCTCATCTTCTCCGCCAGGCCTTCCTACGAAATCTTGGGTCCAAGATACGATCTATTAACAGGAGCATCTCTCGCCACTGCCTGATTTATTGTGGCCCCGGTGATAATAAATCCGAGGCCATCCACGCGATCCCGGCAAGTATCAATTTCGGTTCCTAACGGGAAGGGAGCAATGTGTAGGGCTCCCCAGACGCGGATGGCGATCGATACCGAGCCTGGGGAGCTAGACCACCCCCTGGAGATTCTAGCCATCGGGTTCGAAGCTGGGATCTACTCCTTCGCCAGAGTCATAAACGTTATTTCTTGAAGGATGAGGATTCTCAATATTGAGAGTCATTATACTCATTAAGATCTCGAAGGTTCTGCTTACTACTATGGCTCTATCAACCTTTATAATGGCAGTACACTTGTTGAGGAGGTAATGAAACCCTTGCCCAACTAACATTTATTACCTGGGCAAGGAGTGAAGTCTGTAGTAAAATCTTTCCGCAGGTAATAGGTAAAGTTCATGAGAACCATTTCATAACATTCTAGCTAACAGTCACAACTAAGGATAGTTGCACGAATTACTCGACGTGCAGAACCTGAGGTGCAGCGTCTTTTAGCCACGGTAACAGCTGTAAATGGGATTTTTTTTCTTTCGAAGCGATTGCTCACAATGCCGAAAGAACCACCCCGGACTGCTCCTCGTTAGCCCTTGAGGGAGGTGAAACACTCGATCTGCCGGGCAGGGGAGATCTCAATTGCTATCAATTCCCCGAGTGGGCGACGCCTCTGCCAGGGGCCAGCACCAGCCACCTTGGGCCCCCAGCAACCACGCATGGTCCAGGAGAAAGAGGGAGAGCCCAAGAGGACTCGCTACGACATCGCGTATGTTTTTCGCAGGAGGGAAACGCGCAATTGTCCCAAGTCGGTAAGTCATTCGGTCGGTGGTCATGCCAATGCGAGCCTCTGCAGGTGCTACCCGTCGCCCCGTACTCGTCTTGACGAAACCTGGTACTGTCTGTACTCGCAGTGTTAGTATCGCCGAGTACCTGCAGCAACGGTGTGGGGTCCTGTTGCAACGCTAGAGTCTGCAGCACCGTTGCCCACTCGCGATACTCTACATTGGGCAGGAATCGTCCGCTCCTTGAGTATATCATGAATGGAGACGAGAGAGCGAAAAGGTCAAAGCGTTGTCTTGTCACGATAGTTGCGGCTGTTATTGAACCGGCCGGGCGGGAGCGAGAGGGAGTGAAGGAGTGTGTTGTGCAGAAGAGATCAGTTCATATCATCGAGATACATTTATGCTATGGATGTATGGATTGTGCCGCTGTCAATTATGACCCGTCCCCACGGCTCAGGGACGGTGCGGACCGTGTCGACACCAAACTCTTGCTGACAGTGATCCCGCTCAGACCAGCTCGTCTGTGCGATGCATAAGCATTGATGTGTGCAGGCTTCAAGGTCTATCCTCGGTGTCAGTCCAGTGTCGTAGATCAGGCTTATGAGTTATGGCAGCACGCCAGCTTTCAAAGTCTCGTGAAGATGATTCCCTGAAGAAACACATTTGATCTATCCACAAGTGCTCAACTCTTCACGAGCAAACCTTTAATTCATATGGTTGAAAAAACTTTAATAATGTGTTTCCGCGGCTCCAAAGACGCTTGACACAGCTCAGTAATTATAAAATAATATGTTGGCCAGCGCTGACGTCGCGGGTGATTTCGTTCTTCACCACTGTGAGCCACAATAAAGGTCGTAACAAGTCCTGCCAATGATGAAAAGCCTGCTCTTCACGAGCTTTTACCGCGCTGCTACAGCTGGCATGTGCCCGGGCGCTGAGTGCAGTATGTGGTCTTATATTCATGTAGTGAGCTAGTGCCACTTGATTAAGTGCCAAACAACCTGGGGAGGCGCGAGCAATGAGTTCGGCTCAGAATGTCAAATGCAGCATTTACTGTCTCGAAGCATGACCATCGCTTAGTCTGCGGTTGATGTGTGACTTGGACCTGTGCTGCAGGATTTGATGAATTCAGGGCTGCACACCGCCATTAGAGCCTGGACGAGCAACACGTTTATACCATCTCACATTTCAGTGTGCTTTGGCGCTATATTGAGCGGTATAACAGCGTCCTCGGAGATCAAGCCGACAGGCCAACTAAACTTCTATCGGCCACTTGAACCATCAGTTTGTTAGACCCTGTGTACAAGTCCGGCCGGGATTGCGACAGATACACAAAAGAAGTCCGCAGAGGATCACTGCACAATGTCTTTCCCAAGGTTTCCAAAACGACGTTGCAACACGGCGTGGGGTGAGGTTTCTAGGAATGAAACCTTGTCCCCTGTCCATGTTGCGACTGGACATCTGCACTGCTATAGATATCCACAACAACCTATGGGAAAGACCTCGCGGCTGTCAGCCAGTGGATGACTTCTTAGTCTTGCCGAGTAACCGGCGGCGCTGATGCCACTTCACCGTGGGATCGCGATTGATAGCGGCTATAGCGTGAGTCTGTTTCTTGCAACAATCAGTGCACGGCTCCTGCGTACCAAACATCAAAAAGCCAAGAGATATCCCAGTGGTGGAGAACTGGTGGGCTATTGCGGGCCACCAGCAACTGCGCAATGGGCATCATGCACGCCTTGCCATCCTTCGACAATGACATGTCCACGTTTCTCGGCAAGGAATCCGTACCTCAGGGTCCTGCCGTACGTGCAGTAGCATTTTCACATGAAGGATCTGATAGACAGGGTGAAGTGGACAGAGAGCGAGCGATGCCCCACTAACATGATGCCTTGCCAGCCAAATTCTCATATCTGAGATATGGCATGCATATCTTGAACAATACAGAGGTGGAAAGGTATGGTTGCTTGTCAGAAACAGCAACTGTTCCTGATGAGGGGATATGTTGCATTAAATGTAGGTTTGGTCTCCAATGAGAAAGCATATGAATAAGTCCAATTGGGGAATGATATGAAGACTTCAGGATTTCTTAACCTGACCTCCAGGCTGATTCTGAAGGACAGCATACAGCTAGGAGGTGTACAAGAGAATACACGACTCAGTTGCTCGTTTTTCATTTCCTAGAGTTCAGGAAAACCTGATATACTGCTCTTGAAGACTGACAATTGAAGATATAAACGACGACAGAAGAGCAAATTCACCCAAAATGCGCAATATGCGTAGATAAGCACTTGACTGTATCCATAGGGCCAAAGTATATCAGAAGAAATATCAATAGACACGTCCTAACCTTCCTCCATTATCATGCCTTTCAACGAAAAATGGCCATTGGCAATGAAGCGTATGTATTGTAAGACAGAAGAAAATCTATAAAAAGAATATGAAGCAGCTTGACCAACCGATCAGTGATAGGTAGCAAGCAACCAATACTCTCATGAACGCTATTCATGCCTTGATGAAGAGTCAAGAGTAGGCTGATTCGTCGTCTGAGAAACTGCGAAAACAAAGCCAGACTTCCGCGTACCACTGAGGGGCATCTAATCAACGTCGTAGTCTGCTGCTCATTCTTAGAGTAGTGCCGACGTAGTGCGATAGCAAGTGATTCCGATAAGTCAAAAGACAACATTGTCAGAGGCGGAGAGTGAATGTGCCACACTCGTGTCTTGCCACATGAAGTCATAATCAGTTCCGGATAATCATGGAACGGGGAGGGAGATCGCGATGCTCTTCATCAGCAGAAGCGCTTTGACTTCCAGATATCACTTCAACCACAAAGTCACACAAGCTCGAGTGACGATCCTCAAAGCCATGAGGACAGGCGTCATCCTGTGGCAAGAAGCGAATATACCCAGAGCCCACATGACAATCACATCCCGATTAGATTGTCATGCAGAGGGAAGACGGCCGGTACATCAGTGCAACAAAGCGGGTGAAGGGGGGGTGTGACACAGCAGAGTATTGCAAACATGTGGTCTATGCTCACAGTGCCAACAACGATCATTGATCTGGGAGTCTGGATCTGGATCATTGTATGACTGTCTTATGACAAGCTAAATCACCTTGTAATCCAATCCGTTGTTTCAGGGATGAGACTTACTCGTACTTCTGTTATCTACTACGATGTGCGACACCGGGCGTTGCCGATAGCGGGCAAGGATATCTTTTCTAGAAGATCTATAGTTCAAGGCCGCTCAGGCTTTGAGGAATCTCTAGATACCCGTGGGAGCCGATTAGGAAGTCATGGTCTTTCGTCAGACGCCGATCACTGCCATCTGGAGGGAACTGACCTCGTGGCCGACAGGCTTTACAGTGGCCGATCTGGGGGATCAGAAGTCTGGTTAATCGCAAAGCAGCCGTAGTGCCAGAGGTGTAGATTAGCCTCCTCCACTGATTGCACGGACCCTCCTCAAACTGGGCTTTCTTGGATATAATGCGCACCAATTCGAGACATGACCAGTTGCTAGGTCTTCAGCAGCCCCGCTTCAGGTCGCATGAAATAAAATCATGATGGAGTCGGAGATGGACCCTAAGCGTTGGCGCCGGCGAGGATTTCCCTGTTCAAGGCGAACAAGATAACCTAGAGGGGAGGTGGAAGGCCGCGAGATTTGACGAAAATGGGGGTTTGACAGCTGCCAGGCTTTGACCTTTCGCTTAACGACGTTCTTGGAAAGGCTCGTGGTAGTAGATCAGCAATGCTACTGAAAGATTGACACCCTTCCTCAAAGAGCATGGCTGCTAAGATTCTATAATATTAATATTGGCCAATAGATTGACAATGGCCAGTCCACGGCGAACGACCATCCCTGGCTATTGTCGTAGCAAGCATGCATCTTGGTTTCGCAAGATCCCTCACCACTGGTCTCGACCCTGGACGAGGGCCTGGCCCGTCTTGTCGGGTAGTGCATGCAGACGACATCCAGACTCCTTCTCCCTTGCCTTGGTGATCCTTAGGGCCGCGAGACCCGGGTGGGAGAAGGCGAAGAACGAGCTAAAGGATCTGCTGGGATTTCTCCCTGCATTCGACGACGTCGCAGGAATAGTGCTTGTCCAAGGTTGAGGTTACGGAGGGGGCGGCGCTTCGGAAACCTTCAGGCGGCGCATGTTCGTTGCTTTTTTTTGTGCAGGCGGTCCTGGTAGTTTGAGGCGTTGTGGCGTGTTCTCTAAAACGGTTCCATGATATTCCAGCGAGACTCTCTGAACGGCTCCCGGTTTGACTCCCCGGCGGAGCTTGCAGGGTACAGGGATAGCAACGTCATCCCGGCCGTCGTGTGCAACCCTTGCCGTCCCCGTGGCCTGGCGAGAGCTAGGAGGACACGGAGGGCGGCGCTGAGTCGGGAAGTCTTCCACTGTAGTAGACTAGATCGTGATGTCGCAAGAAGCAGTCCCTACTATGCACCAAGTCTCCCTCTCAAGAGCGAGACTAATTTACTCGATTCCTGTAGGCTGGGAATTCCGAGGCAAAGCTACTGCATAGTAAAGTCGACGCCTCTTGCTATCACGTTTTGGGAGGGTTGTGCCGCATAGAAGCGTTATGGCGTTGACAGCCCTTTCCTTCCCCGGCCAACTCACCGGAGACATCAAGGTAAGCCTGCATTGCTCAGCCATTGCGTCCCATGCCCTTGGTTCCATCTTCCTTTCCAGAAGAAGCAAGATGCAGAGCTGAAGAGAAAAACATACCCCACCCCACATGCCGGACTGGCAACGTTTCCGATAGCTGCTTGTCGAACATACTGTGACTGTACGCTACTGCTACTGACTTGTATGCCTGCCGATTGTTGTGATGGAAGAGGGAAGGAGCGTGGGAAGATAAGCGACCCAGTCCTGGGGAAAGTACCTCAAACTCGTAGAGTGGCCCCCCCTTTTCCGGCTGCAATTGGAAGCAGCAACGATGTCGCATAAAGCCTTAGCTATTGCGGAAGCTGCGAATGACACCAACGATACGCGGCGACCTTCAGTCTTTCAAAACGGGATAACTGATCTTCA
Organism: Phaeoacremonium minimum UCRPA7; assembly: GCF_000392275.1. Classification (NCBI taxonomy): domain Eukaryota; kingdom Fungi; phylum Ascomycota; class Sordariomycetes; order Togniniales; family Togniniaceae; genus Phaeoacremonium; species Phaeoacremonium minimum. The sequence continues at coordinate 228,909 of NW_006921036.1, forward strand.
ACGAGACAGAACTTTGGCTTCCCTGAAAGTTAATGTGCCATAGATAGTTCTTGACCGGATATAGAGGGAATGATGCAATAGCAGCGGTCATATCCGAGTTCCCGTAGTAAATAAAACGGTGATACCTTAGTCTGGTTGACAGAAGGAGCTACTCGTGTTGGTCTTGCCTCGAAATTGACCATGGACTACATCACGGACACTAAGAATATAGCATATTGCGGTAGTGTGTGTTGAAGCCACCATTTCGAGCAAATCTGCAAGATCATTGCTGATCAAGGCGCTGTTCCTTCCGCTACTCACCTGGTGGGCGCCTTTGGGAAAGGATCACGATGATGCCAACGAGTGGCACATGCTCAACTTCTTTCCACAGCTTACCTCATAACGAGCGGGATCCAGAGACGCTCACACCAAGAGCGGCGGACTGGAGGCACAAATTTGTGCTTCATTGGCCTAGCGCACGGGCATCGACAGTCTGAGCGCACAGACGAGCTGCAAAGATGGCGTCACGGGATGGATGTGTGAACCTATCCCGACTTATGAAAATACGACCATGAAGAATCTGCGCCTCTGCAGCCAAAGTATCCTTAGTGCCGCCCGTTTTCTTGGACACGACGGCACCATATGGCTAACAGTGGCATGCTGAATGTTCTTCTGCTTCTTCTGCACGCCTCGCGCGTCGAGCTAGCGGGATAGGCATACTGAGGCCGTTCAAAATAATGGTTGGCATCTTGGGATCGAAGCTTGAAAGAGAACAACATAATTTATCGAAGGGCATTCACTACCGCTGTAAGGCCGACTGTCAATTAGCGTGTTCTCCAAGCTCACAGGCTACGATGCCCTCGATGGCCTCCAGAGACTGCATTTAGGGGTTTCTGCATGAACCCCTCAGGCTCCCCATTAGTCGTGGATTAGACACCTCCTGGATTCCGCGTGGGCACCTTGTCGCGACCGACTATAGCACTTCGGGTTTACAGTGCTCCAACTTTAGGTCCCGCTGTCTTATGACACGACACTACCAAGCGAGAAACACATGGCGCCTCTATCCTGCTGGACTGAAAGATGTCTCGGTTACACGCCGCTTGTCGCCACGTGCTGCCTACGTTTCTTCTGCGTTGCCCTTGAGAGGGGGTGATCGGTTGTTTGGCAACCCAGACCGGCCAGGTCATTGGTGTTCAAGAGGCAACTCAAGTACCGGCAAAGCCATCCACCCCGTTGCGAACCACAAGCCAATGTCGCCTGTGGCGTCGAGTGCTTTATGCAGGTGCAAGCTAGCGTCTTGAAAGTTCCCGTTCTTTGAGGCGAAGGATCGCTGGATATGCTCAGTTTTTGAGAAGTTGTGATCAGCAATGTTCATCTTCCTCGATGACCACAGCTCACATTAAAAGCTGACATAAATAATGTAATATAACAAAACGTTCGATTAGGCCCAGAAGGATCCCTTCCACCGCCCTGCTGGCCTTCTGAAAGGGGAGGCTCTTCGCTGCAGATCACTGGACACGCCCCCCGGCAGTATTTCACAGAACCCTGAAGCACCCGTCAGCCCGTCCTTCCCGCTGGTTGCCCTCCTGTCCGTTCTTACCACACCTTCCCACCGACTTCCTGTCCTCTTACTGGCTCCGCTCTACAGCCCACCGGTTCACCACAGTTGATGCAGCTAAGACGCGGACCTGCTCTACGCTGCGGTGGGCAGAAGATCATCGTCCACTTGACCGTGTACAGTATTGGCTCTTCTATTTCCTGCATTTTCAGCCTGCGTCGTATTGCGTCAATGCATGCAGTCGCGGTCGAACACGACGAATGATAGAGATGCGCCCGCCAGGCACGGACGATGAATATCTGCAGTGGCCGAACGGCCGTCTTGCGAAAATGTGAGCCGGCTGTCGACTTGGCCTGTTCCACAAACCTGGTCGTTATCCGGTACCGGTACAACAGCGCACCGAGCAGCCAAACACACGAAATACTGCAAGTAGGCGACGGACAGGAAAATGGGCTTCCCAAGGAAGGCCTGGAAGCTTGACCAGGCACTCATCTTTCTGTTCTGCATGGAGCCGGCTCTTTTTAGGGATTTCCTCGTGTCTCCCTTACTCTAAACTAACGTGCATGCCCAGAGATATCTGGCGAGGCAGGCGACTTTTTCCTTCCAGGCCCTGGTAGGCTGCATGGCGATGGGCTTATTTCTCCCATTTCCCCCTTGGATATTGCACGCCTGTGCTGGGTGAAAGGTGTCCACCGTGGATAGAGGAACGACCCCAGGCAGACGGGTCCGGCAAGGGCTATTTAGCATTGGGCCCCGGCAGCGAGCGAACGACCAAGACTCCCAGACGGCGTCGCAGCTTCAGTTGCAGGTACTTGCAGGGACATCCCCGCTTGTACTCTAACTATCAACGGCCACCGGGGACCCAAGAGGGGCAACGACCAATGTGCACGCAGTAACAGGGTCTGAAGTTACTTCCAACTGCGTACAGGCCAGGGTGGGCAAGGAGTGGGCCAGGGGACGACGCAGGCCAGGATAGCACCCACAAGGATAGAGAAAAGGGCTCCAAAGAAACCTCCCAATTCCCCTCCCCCTACCAGCCGGCCACCCACCTGCACCAGCCACGGCCTGGATGGCGCTCCCAATGTCCACCACTTCCCAAAGTAGTTGGCAGACTGGAGTCAGGACAGGACGAGGGTCGAGGTTGTCCAGGCCGAATAACGAATGTGCAGCAGTAGTTGTAGTTAGACAAAATAAATCTCCTTATGGCCCCATTTTTCCCGTTTCCTCATCCTCCTAACGCTACTTTACCTGCTTAGGTTGTCAACTACGCTCAACCATATTACACTGCTGTTGCCCGAAGCTGCTCCTACTCTTCTCACGGGCACCTTCTTTCCAAGCGTTGCTCTTCCCCGGGTCACGAACCGCCTTGCTACTGTGTGGCTTACTAGGCCGCCCGTGAGCCAGGAGCCATCCGACGAAGAGACTGTAACGGTCTGGCAATACAGCCGTATACTCAGCAGCCGTCTCTCGAGGACGGATTTGCTGTTGTCTACTCCAGATCGCAGTACGGTCCATAATCGGAGGGAGCAAGAAAACTACGATATCACCGACATATGATAGCAATTGACCGCGCAATTCATGCACGCAGCTCTCACCGAAACTCGACGACAATACTTCCATCCCTATCGGCTCTATTAGGAGACCTTTTCTGGAGCCCTCCATTTTGTACAACATTTGTCCGACGAGGCTGTTGCAAAGCGACAAAGGTCTCCAGCTGCGCCAAATAGGACCGAGAAGGCTTTAGTTGATCGCCCTTGTTGGAGGTGAAGTACCATCGTCGCGGCAACACCACAACTCGCCTCTCCAAACTCGTGCGGCTGGTAAAGCGTCGACTACACTGACATCACTGCCCGGACTCCCTCTTCAATTGAGTCAATCTGGTGCTCTGCGCCACAATGCACACAGAGGTCCCCCCGATTTGGCAGTAGCATTGTTGAGACAACCTCTCTGAAACAACCCCTCCAGGATCCCCAGGAGCCGTTGTACCACGCCCATCTCTGGGTCTTTAGCCCATTGCACGAACCCTTCCTTGGTTTTAGGAACAGGCCGGCAGTCCTTGGATCGACTTCTGCCAGACTCCTAAAATAATACCCCCCTTCGACCAGATCCGATCTTCGAAAATCAGTAGTCCTTGCGCCGCTCACCCCTTCACGACTTCACGATTACTTCCCTCAAACGAGATATCCTCCTCCACCCCACATGTTTAGTCGATCACATAGCAAATCGCAGGGATACGCTAAAGAGAAACGGGTGCAAGAGGCGCAGCTATCAAGTTTGCGCGAGCTTGGTTTACTCAGTCCCAGTCAGGTCAGTCAGGCCTCCAGCTGGGGAAGAGAGACGCTGCGTCCGAGCTACACCAGCAGCCTCAGGTCCTACAGCGAAGGCCCGTCGTTTCCCGAAAAGAGTGAGTCTGCTATCCTCCATGATTAGTTCTTTTCTTTCTTTTTTCATGCGTCAATGTCCATGCGCCGTGACTCTGCAGGTGTCATATGGCCTTGGCGGCGGACAGACCCTTTCGTCTGTGCCATAAAAGTGTACCTTGCTGACAGCTCTTCCTCTCCATCGCAGGTCACTCAATTAGCACAGGAACTCTTCGCGCACCGTCGCACCGTTCCTCAGCATCAATCAGCTCGGTGAGATCGCGTGAGAGCGCCTCGAGAACGATGTCTGCCGGCATGATGAGCTCGGACCGGAGTCGCACCCGGAGGGAGCGCACTTTCGTAGGCAGCGAGTGTGCCGTGTGCGAAGAACCGCTGGAGCACACCCTGCGCGGCGAGAGGATACTTCAGTTCTCTTGCACGCATGTCTCTCATGAAGCTTGCTTCTATGAGTTCATCAGGGAGTTCGAGTCGCAGTATTGCCCAACATGTAATGCGCCTCTCCATCTCGACACAAGTCGAGGCGGTAATGTCCTGGATATTGGTAAGTACACCCGGCACTCCAAGATGTCTATAACTGTGATGCTGACCTCGGCCGCTGCCGATACAGAGAAAATCAGCAACATGGTGAGATCGGTGTCTGTGAGCGATACTTCGAGATCGCAAGGAACACCAACGCCGACACCTACAGGCCCCTGGGATGACCAGACTGTCCGGCCACCTAGTCGTGGCTCAAATCAAAGACAGGGCCAGCAGCAACAGAGTGGACGTGAGAGTGCCGCACGCGGCAGCCTGCGAGACAGCCGGGAGGCACCACTCTCTGACCGGTATGGACCATCCAGACATGCCAGGAGCGATAGTGAGGCTACAGGTGTAGCTTCATCTGGTGGATACCCGGAGACCACACAGAGTGGTCCACCACGCCGACATGATTATGATGTGCAAGCAATGGAGACGACGCTGGCTAGCCCGAGAGCGGTGGCTCGCAATCCCATCCCGGCACCGACGGTGACAGTGCGATCTGAGTTCCCAACCATCAATAGATCACGGCAGCAACAGACCCTCACATGCCTGATCACAATCGAGGTTCCCGACAGCAAGTGGAGACCTGACCCGGAGGATCTCCAGGTTGCACCACCGATGCCTCAACAAAAATTCGAGGAAGCATTTGCTCGGCCGCCCTCGCCGGCTCGCAGCGCTCCACGCTTCTACCCTTACGAGTCTCCTGAAGTGCTTGATGATATGACCGAAAACCTCCGAAGTCGTGTGGATAACTGGCACGGCCTCGATTTCAGCAGGTTCGGCAAGCTGCGATTGTACGGCACTCTGCGTGTCGGAAAAGACAAAGTTTCCTGGCAGGAACTTGAATGCTTCCTTTTCGCCGAGATGCTCATTTGTGTGAAGGAGAAGAAGAACCCCAATCCTCCTCCTCAATGGGAGGACGGCACGGGTCGTAAGACGACGAAGTGCACCCTGAAGGGATCTATCTTGATCAAGAAGCACCTTAATGAGGTCATCGAGACAGGCAGCATTGACGAGAACATCCTCACTCTCAGTCTTTCTGTTCTTGAGCTACCACAGTTCCATCTTCGTTTCGAGAACCGGAATCAGCTGAAGTTGTGGCAACAAGCCCTGCTTGATCTCAATGCCGTCGAGTCGTCACCTGTACGCAGTCCTGATTATGATCGGGGCGAGTTCTCAGAAACTGACGAGGAGGACTGGCAGCGGGGCGTTCGCCCACAGCGTGTGTCGTCACAGGCATCCTCTTGGGGTGGACCAAAGTCCGTTACAACAGCCCCGACAGAGTACACTGCCTTTGCCAAGAGCCCCATGCTTCAGTCGGTACATGTCCCTATTGATGTGGTGGTCGTTGTGCCCATCTCCTCGTCCATGCAAGGCGTCAAGATCAACCTGGTCCGCGATGCTCTTCGATTCATGGTCCACACTCTGGGCGAGCGTGATCGAATGGGTCTGGTCACATTCGGCTCAGGTGGTGGTGGCGTGCCCATCGTTGGCATGACTACCAAGGCGTGGCCCGGCTGGAGCAACGTTCTCTCTTCGATCAAGCCGGTCGGTCAGAAGAGCCATCGCGCCGACGTTGTCGAAGGAGCGAACGTGGCGATGGACCTCCTGATGCAGCGCAAGTACAACAACCCGATCGCGACGATTATGCTTATTAGTGATGCGTCTACATCGGATGCGGACAGTGTTGACTTCGTTGTGTCGCGAGCAGAGGCTGCCAAGATCACGATCCATTCATTTGGTTTGGGTATGACCCATAAACCTGATACTATGATCGAGCTGTCCTCGCGGACGAAGGCCTCGTATACCTACGTCAAGGACTGGATGATGCTGCGCGAGTGCCTGGCAGGCTGCTTAGGTGGCATGCAAACGTTGTCACATCAGAATGTGAAGCTGAAGCTCAAGCTTCCCGAGGGTTCACCTGCGAAATTCCACAAGATTAGCGGTGCCCTGCAGATCACTAAGCGTGCGACAGGTCGTGATGCCGAGGCAGCTTTGGGCGATCTAAGATTTGGAGACAAGAGAGATATCTTAGTCCAGCTCGTCATCATGCCAGATAATTCCTCCCAAGAGCAGTTACCTCAAGATCCATGGGAGACGATCGTATCGGGTCTTGAGGCTCTAGGTGGTCCCATGGACCAAGAGGACCAGAGAGCTGTCTCTGTGGAGGAAGTCCCGCTAATCCAAGCTGATTTAAGCTGGGGCGATATCCTCCGGGATGGCACAGCTGTGCACCTGCCACGACCATCACTGCTGGCGATCACCATGCTTCCAGCGACACAGAAGCAGACAAAGTCGTGGGGCAACTCTCCACCCATCCCGCCTCATCCGAGCATTGTCCAACGACGGATGGAGCTCCTTACGTCAGACATGCTCACAAGAGCGCTCACACTTGTCAGCAGGGGACAGCATGATCGGGCGCATACTCTGCTCAACGAAACGCGGTCAATACTCAAGGGCCTTGGCAAGGGGGGCCTTCCTCCAGTTCCACCTATGCCGTCAAGCAAGTCAAACCCCTCAACACCACATCCTGGGAACGAAGCTTCTCCCACTGCTCTGGGAACCCCAGACAGGAAGCACTCGCCTTCTCCTACAACCTCAGCAACTTCCTCAACACTCAACGGTTTCCCTCCCCAGAGCCTCCCACGCAGCCGCTCCAATGATGGATTCGGCCTGGGCGGCATGGGCACTGCTGCTGGTATCGACGGTAACACCGTCGCTGCTCTGGATGCCGAGCTCGAGTCCAGCCTAGAGTGGATAAATCACCCAGCTGTCTTCGGCCGTGATAGCCGGAAGGCGGTGCTGCAGGCCATCGGCGTCATCAGCTCGCAGAGGGCGTTCACGTTCCGAACGCCGATCGAGGGCTTGTGGGCTGGTCGTGTCAGTGGTGTAAGGAAGTTGACTGAGAAGAGTCGCGAGTGGCGCGACGAAGGGGGCGGTGAGGGCGGCATCATGGAAGAGGCCTGATCGATTCGTTTCTTGCCTTTGCTATCTTCATGAGCCTGCCTCCGCCGAACCCTCACTTATGACCCTCCGACATTGCCAAACCTCCTTTTGTGACAATGTTTGACTACATCTCCCAGCCTAGCTGGCTTTCCTTACGACTCGCATTGTTAGAGGGCATAGATGACGGATGAATCCGCATGGCTATACGAGCTCAACGCTTCACTTTTTCCTACGAGACGTCTGGTTGAAAACAGGGGGGTAACGTGGTGGTTCTTCACTACTTGCTACTGCACTGTCATTACCTTGCATATGTTTTCTTTTGCTGTTCTGTTTATTTTCCCCCTCTGGCCCCCGGTGACCTTTTTCGAATTCCCGCGGTTTGGAAGAAAGATACCATTTTGCTCCCGGCTTGCCTTCCATGGCCTGCTTTTTTTTGCTTTTCTGATGGCAAACTTGCCCAAGAGTGATTGGCTTGTTTTACTCCTTGTCTTTACGCAATCGAGTGTTGGCGCGACGTCGATGAAAGTCTGAGAGGTGTGGATATGGATGTGGTGGTGTGTGACACTAGTCATTCAGAGAAATGTATGTACAATACCAACAAGGTATGCCTTAAGGCAGTGTGGAATGTGTTGTGGTAGGGATTTTACTACCTGAATGAACATACAACTTGATGCTTATACAGTTGCCTTGTTCCATTTTGATCAATTCCAAAGTGAAAATCTATTACATGTTCATCTGGATATAGGAAGAGGCTTGGAGGGCGATCGATCTTTCAGGAAGGAACAAGCCAAGTAGTTGCATATGCGCCTTCTTCACATCGAAGGGCACTTTAAGAAGCTAATCCTCGGTTGCTTGACCCATTCTCTAACTGGCCATCCTTTGCAATGTAGATAATTCTTAGGCATTCTAAAATTATGTTTCTGCAGCAGAGTTAGACATTTCGTTTGCAGCTTGAGGGAGGCCCTCGCCCGATTGATACTGAGGATGGACAACGCTCGAGTCGAGGCGTGTACACCCGAGGAGAAGAATCGATCTCCGGCAGATTTGAGCAGTACTCCCGGGTTCTCGACTCCGCCAGAACTTCAAGCCAGCAACGCGATACAATGGACCAAATGGCGTCTGATCTTCGCGTACTTGGGGTACAGTGCTCTTATACGACGGCATTATTCTCTAGCGCTAACTGTATCTCATCCAGCATCTTCCTCATAGCCTTCGCAACCTCCCTGGAAGCGCAAACGACATCCAATTTGTCCGTCTTTGCAACAAGCTCGTTCAGAACGCACTCGCTCATGGCAACCGTCTCTGTCGTCCAGGGAGTCATCTACGGTTAGCTCCCTAATCCCTCAATATCACTCGAACAGCGCGTCTAATTCATTGACAGCCATCGTGAAATCGCCAATGGCAAAAATGGCGGATATTGTTGGCCGTTTCGAGGCATTTACCTTGTCTATATTACTCCTCGTTCTCGGCTACGTTCAGCAAGCATGCTCGCACAATGTACAGACCTTCGCTTCCGCTCAGATTTTCCACGCTGCCGGATTTACTGGGCTCCAAATTCTCCAGCAGATCTTTATCGCCGACACGAGCAGTCTGCTGAACCGAGCATTATTTCTCAGTCTTCCGGTTACACCATTCTTGTTGAATGTATGGATTGGTCCAATCCTTGCGGCCGCCATATTGAAGGCTGGAAACTGGAGATGGGGATATGCCATGTGGGCTGTTGTTCTGCCCATCATGTTCCTGCCCCTAGCAGTGAGCTTGTTCCTTAGTGCCAGGAAGGCAAAGAGGTCTGCCATTGAGGTCCACTTCCACCAGCACGCTACCATATATCAGACAATGAAGGACTAGTGGTTCGACCTAGATGTTGTGGGTATCCTACTTCTCAGCACCGCTGCCGCGTTGATATTGATACCTCTGACATTGACGACAACGGCTCAACATGGCTGGGACAATGGCAGCATTATCGCGATGACTGTACTTGGATTCACCTTTCTCGTTGCGTTTCCCTTTTGGGAAGCAAACGAACATCTGACACCCCACCCCCTTATACCTTTCAAATTGCTCAAATCCCGGACATTCTGCGCCGGTTGCGGAATCGGCTTCTTCTACTTTAGTAAGTGGTTGGCGGAACAGCAATTGATATCTGCTAATACCATTATAGTGGTATTCTACCTCTCCATCCAACCTTACTACAGCAGCTATCTCCTTGTCGTCCAGAACCAGTCAGTCACAGCTGCAGGACATATTGCACATACATTCAGCTTCACTTCAACCGTGACCGGTGTCGTCGTTTCGATCATCATCAAATACACCGGCCGCTACAAATACCTCATCATGCTTGGTGGTAGCATCTTTGTCATGGGTGTGGGGCTCATGATACGATACACCACAATGAGTTCTGGTGTTGGCCAGATGATTGGTGCACAAATCGCCATGGGAATAGGGGTCGGCATGCTGAACGTGCCTGCTCAGCTAGCCGTCCAGGCCACAGCAGGATCAGAGCAGGTGTCTACCGCTACAGCAGCATTTCTGATGGCAGTTGAAATGGGTGGCGCCACCGGATCTGCTATCTCAGGGGCCATTTGGAATCGATTGATACCGGCGAAGCTGGAGCGATATCTCCCGGAGGCAGTCAAAGCTCGAATTGATGACATTGATGGCAGCATTGAAACTGCAAGGAGCTACATGGTGGGAACACCCGAAAGAGACGCAATCGATCGAGCGTATCAAGAGACTATGGAAACATTGTTGACCGTTGCTATCTGTAGTTGCATACCAGTAGTGCTGGCTGGTCTACTGATAAAGGACTACCGCTTGGACACTATGGAGAAACCTATCGTACGTCGGGACGTTCACGAGAAGGACGAGTCCAAAAATCAGAGGAATTGCAAAAACTGGAAAATAAGGAATTGGTTCAATGTCACTGCCCAGGTTGAACTCTAGGCGATCAAGGCAGCCTTGGGTAGTTAGCTGCTTGTGCGACGAGGAAGTTTATCATCCCTACTTTGTATTTCTTGATAGTATTAACGAAAGTATTCACAGACAGTACTTCGACAAGCTTATTAAGGGGCCAGTGTAATGAAATCCTGGTGACCTCGACAGCTTGGTGTCAACCTATGACTTCGAAAGACGAAAGTGTAGAAGTTAATCCTGAAGAAAGTGTAGAGGCATTCTCATGTGGAAGATCCCGGAACCCCTGTACGAGCTCAAGTTGCTCTTGCAGAGAACTGATGTCTCGGATGGCTGGATTTAGAGGAGACAGCCTAAAGATGGCGCTGATGAGATTACAACCTGGCAGTTATTGAATCACTTCAGTCATGCTTCAAACTAATTAGCATTAGGCGAAGAGCTCGGTGTCCTTCAGAGCCTCATCGGAGGAGCCAATATTTTTAGACTGAAATGCAAGCCAAGTACTACGACACCTCATCCGATCACGACCAGAGCTCAATCAGCAAGCAGCCATCTTTTGGTATTGGCCCTTCAGCTCACCGGCGTTGGAGAACTCCAAGTAAGATGAAGACATGCTCACCATCCCACTCGTTCCGCCGAGCAGCCTCCAGCTGTATCACCTTCTAATATCAGACGTCCAGTTGGTCACCAGGTCTCCGTTCCGCAAGCATAAGACGCCACTATCAAGCGTTATGGGATGCCTTCGCCCCCACTTGCTCCTGCGTGCTGATTGATGCCATAGCTGGGGATGCTAAGCGTCACAAGTCAAAGTGCTCGTGACCACCAGTGGGTCGATATAAACAGGCAAAAAACGGGAATCGGTCGCTCTGCGCTACGTTTCCTTCTGTGTTCATCCCGAGCGACAAACACGGCCTGGGGAAGTTAGGAATATAACTCAAATTTCATGCACACTGTGCTCGAAAGGAAGTGACTTTATGGAGAGGTGAGGAAGAAATGTCCGTATTATCATATGGGTAGCAACTATGGCTTCGTATTTGATGCCTTTGGTTTTTGTTGGAAACTGGGGAATGCGTGAAAGTCCCGCCCGGCAGAATCGAGGCCCCGAGGACCCTCGAGTCTCGTCGCTATAGTCATGCAAAGCGCCATAGGAGAGGAGGGCCCTGGGATTAATACATCACAGCAGCATAGGAGCCAGAGCGACGATAGAGTGTAGTTGATGTGTGAATAACGGGGAGGATACGCGAAATGGCTAAAAATACACTCGTTGTGAATGCCCAGTCGCTAGACGACCTCGTTCTGCGATGAAGAGAGTGTCCCATGCAGAACACCGTAGGCGAACGAGCCGCACTCATCGAGACAAGGGAGCAGAGGGGAGCATCATGTTCGGCGAAGCTTCCTCGCCTCGCCCGCGTCACAACCACTCGACCCCGTCCCCATGAGACAGCGCTGACACTAATGTGCCGAGATCTCGTTCGAGCTAGGATGGCCTTTCCCGTCAAGCTCCGAGCACGACGGGTGCCTTGGCTCGTTACGATCGTTTCGAGTCTGAGTGCTGAACCTGGTGAATAGTAATATCGCTGATTAAGCCCCGAGAGGCCATTCAGTGGTTGTAATATATTATGGAGAGGTGTCCTGTAATATGAGCACCTGCCGCCGGCGTATCCAGGCCCGGTGCCCGTGAGGATGTCAGACGAGGCGATCATCGGCCTTCGAGAACGGCAACCAGCCTGGGAGGTCAATAGGATTGCCATGCGGATTAAAAGACTTTGAGTTAGTCTAGTCATATTGAGGATGCACCAAATCTAACGCGATCTGCCAATCACGCCAGAGTTGACACCGAAACTAGCCCCTGGACGGCACTTGCTGTCACAATTGTCAACTTGGCTTTCCACCCGTAGATGATCATGTCCATAAGCTCCGATCTTGAGCAATAGAAGGGGCTGCTCAGAAAATGCACCGGCCGTTGGAGGTGGTCAAATGACAAATGGCTGTCCAACCTCCTCTTTGCCTACCCAGGTAAGTATCGATATCAAGCCCAAGACTGCGGAAAGGTACAATCCGTAACGTTGCACGTCCAACCCGCGAGACCGAATGTGACCTTTGCAGACTTTTTCCAGGCGGCTGGATCTTCAATTAAGTCTGCAATTAAGTCGGTTCCCGGTTGAGTGCCAGGGAACAAGCAACGGCAGACAGCGAGGAACCACTTGACGCTCTTGGCGTAATATATGCGTGCTTCCCACTAGCTAATAACGTGCACTTGCTCTTTCCAGGAATCTGGAGGTCTTCCATATTAAGGGCCCAGATTAATGACGAACCTTCTTTTCTCGATCTTTTTCGTTTTAGATGAAAATTACTTAGAAATGTCCGATATGAGGCCGACCTGACTCTCCGCTGGCGGTGGCTAAGACACAACGGCATGTCAACGTGCCAGATGCCACTGAGGAGGGACACTGATTTACCCGGAATTTGTCCCCTGCTTGTCTTCGTCTCGTCGTCTCGTGAGGTAATACCAGGCTGTATTCCGACTCGACGTGGATGAGATCAATGGAGACTCTAGTCTGATGTCACAGACCATACTTGAGATGTTGTTCAGTGTTGCGGATATTTTTCGTCCGGACTCGCCAGACTTGCCGCGAACATCATACACACAGACAATTGATCTTCCAGATGTAATGCGATCCGCTCAGATCATCGAATATGGGACGAAAAAAAAAAAAAACCAAACGATGGGAGCTCGCTGTCTTGGTTAGGGCGTTGCAGGGGAATGTCCGTCCGCATAAGGTTGGCCAAGAGCGAAAACATCCCGTAGTAGAGGCAAAAGGCTCGAATGCCTCCGTGAATCTTGATTGTGAGATCGAGTCCTCAGATATATTACCCGGCCACGTTATTGGATGCTGCGGTAGATGGTTCGCGATGGATTTCGTTTTGGGTCACATTAGCCGCAGTTTCAGAACCGAGGGCGCGCCTCGTGGTAAGCTCACAAGCCGCACTAGATCTTCGACTGTTGATGCAACGAGATCGGCTTGCTCCCCCTTTGAAAATTTGTGAACTGTCCCGTGTCAAGCTTGAAGGCCATTGCATGATCGTCCACTTCAGCTGCTGGAGACGAGATTCTAGAAAATTATGAAAGATGCTTGAGGATAAAGGATGAACCCTGACAACGTGGCAAGCATGCCACTATGGCTGGAGATCAAAGCCCGGGCGTCTAAAGACCTTTGGGGATCGACCAACCATCTATGTTTCATGCAATTACAAGTACAAGAGGGTACTACCTTGACTTGAAACCGGTCAACGTGCCCGTCCCTTCTCCACTATAACTCTCGACTGTATTTCCTAACTATTCGCTATCAGTTCAGCTTGCCAGTGTGTTGATGTTAGGTTGGAAACTCAATAAGTGATCAGTCATTATGGCTAAGCGAGAGCTCACTTGGCTATCTGCTCTTCAATTTGCTGAGACAAGTCAACAACCCGGGAATCAGTGGGAAATCATCTAGTCAATCTTGCTACGAATGGGCCAAATATCGCCTTGTCGAGGTGACTGCGTGACATCTGACGCTGAATACGACATCTGTGCTTCACTTGAGCCAGGAGGAAACCAAAGCAAAAAATTACTGGTGTAAGAATTGTGTGTGCATTGCGTATACTGCAAGTATGTATCGACCGCATCTGTCCAGTTGCCGGCCTCGTCTAAGGAAATTTGGGCGATAATGCGGGGATTTTGATTGATAGTAAAACGTGACAGCTTTGCTTGCTGCTTCCGGGGAATTTACTTAGGGGTCAAACTGCAGCAAGTTGGTTTAGCCGGGACAGATATTGCCCAACCCCTGTTCCGTTATATAGTTCGCCCAAGTCCCGGGAAAGAAGGCCAGTCTGGTTTGAGAAGATCTCACCCTGCAGACAGCGCCCAAGGTCTCGATACTACTACGAAGTATAGTAGTGTTTGGAAGGTTGCGACTCTGTTGGATAGCCTTTTAGCAGCTGTAAAGCAGATGGGACGGCAGACAAGGGCTCTCTCGTCCGTGTGACTGCTCTTGACCCACGGAGAACCGAGTAGGCGAAGGGAAATGTGTTATTTATTTGCTCGAGCTCCAAGAAGCCATTTCCTGTAAAGTTGAGTCCAATCCGGAATGTGTAGAGGATGCCTCATTCCAGGTCACAGGCTTTCATGATCTCGGACTCTTTCTCGGCCCATAGTTGATCCTGCATGCGATATTCATTTGCAGTTCCTTATTTCGACAATCATGGACGGATTACTCGAGGTGGCATACAGCAACTAACGTAAGTGCTTATGATATGATTATAATGGCCAAACAGGAGCCAGCATTGTGCCGTGTTGAGGGGCTTGACGTGACGTGTTGTCAATTGCTGCGCGTTGGTGCAGAAAGGTGGAATAGGACCATCACAGCAGCAGTACTCAAGCATAACTCAAAGCACAGTGCGTATGCAAAGATTTTGTAGGTATAAGAGTGGTATCGTGGGGTATACATCTGCTGGAACGGAGCGTTAACCCTGGTTCGCCCATGCCGAGATGGGTAGACAGCCCGTAGGTGTGCCTCCCAGTTGGTGACGAACCTCAAGATCTTTTCCTGCAAGACTTGAAGGCAGCACACCATGGCCTGGAACATGTGGCGTCTTTGCAAGGTGTATGGCAGTTTGCTTGCTTAGGCCGACGGGTCGACCGTAGTAGGTGCTGCAGAATTCAGAGTGAGGTCTCGGGGTCTTGCCCGTAACAAGACTCAACTCACAAAGCTCTCGTCACATTGGACGCTGAGCTCTGCGACCTCACATGCCATGCATCAGTGATTGATATTCGACCATATGCATACCGGGAAAGGGGGTTCTCTTAGTACAGAAAGGTTCTGTCTTGTCTCTTTCATAGATTTAATGACTGTGCAATCAAGTGTCACCAAGGTGGTGCAGTCACCAAACCACGTTGCACGAAGGATCAGTATTTCTCGCAGAAGGGGATATGGACGCACCTCGTCGCTTCGTACAGGGTCGGTCGTATGGACTTGTTGGTAGCTAGGAAAAGTCCGCACCGCCTGCATGCCACTAGCGGCTGCGAGGTTGTGCAGGCTTTCAGCCACAAGATTCTAGGCTGGCATTTTGCACATTGAGTAAACCCGGAATCAGGGTAGTATTCACCCGTTTTCCAACCCGGTCTGAGCCGTCCCAAGCCTGGGACCTTGTACGAGCAAGCAATTGGCACTATTGCGTCGCGATTGAGGTGAGTCTGCCCCCAGAAAGTGTGCTTTCAAGAGATGTCGGTGTGTGAATGATGCCCACCGCAATAATCATGTCTTCGAGAAAGACGGTTGGTATGTTTGTGAACTGGGGTTCACTGCACTGGATGTTGTGGCGGAAAGGACGTGACTGCGCCAAGGTCTGAATTGCCCGCACTTGTGGTGATCTTCAGCGTCAATACACTGCAATAGTGTGCTTAATTATCGCGCCATGGTAATTTGAAGAGAGGTTGATCCAACCATCACGGAAGCAGTCTGGTACTCATAGCCTGTGCGAGGTGCAATGTGAGTGGTCTGTTAAACCGCGGAGGGTTACCTCGAGACGCACTGATATGGGAAATGCGGAGAACCTAGGCTTCCTCTCACGCTTGCGGAGCTTGCCCTAGAGAGCACGGGGCCGAAGTTGAGGACGGAGGTCCGAAAAAAGGTTGGTCGTTTGAAAGGCCGTTGAGGTCAGCGGAGGCATTGACCAAGGCCGTGGACAAGCAGCAGCAGATCCTGAGGGAGACAAAATCTGGTACGCTGTTCGAGCGTACATCAATAAGTGCAAATCTGGAACGAGACAACCACTATTTTGAGACAACATTTGCCTTTGTCTTTCCCAGGCCTACAAGGCTGTCCACTCAGTTCTTAAGAATGTCCAGGCATGAGCGAGTCCTCTGACTGACTCTTGCTGCAGGACAGGTTCATAAAAACAAAGTAGGGATCGATGGTATTTCTTTTGCGCCAGTAACCGGACATCGATCCCATGCGCGGAATGCTGCCCGTCTGTGCTTCATTGGACAACGATTTCTATAAACTGCGTGGTTTGTCAGTCAGCTTTCAAAGAAGATTGGCCAGTCGTAAAAGGACATTGAATATTTTGTTTCGCTCTTGGCTTGATATGATGCGTGCCTGTGGATCGTATGGGTTCATCACACGCATGGAGGCCGGGGGCTGCAAGCCTCAGGCTCTGGGATGAGGAGGTGGATGAACCTGAATATCACATCTCACACGCCGGCGGCAGAAGACTGCAGAGCAGGTGCATGCCTGCAGCAGGGACTACATCCCTGGGAAAGACACGCTGCTGAGCACAGTGTGTTGGTGTTTGCAGGCTTGTGGTTGCTCCGATGGCCCTCAGCCCGGCAATTTGACATGACAAATTTTCCCAGGGTCTTGGTGCCTTGAATGAGCGAACGAACGAACGAACGACGTGCGCTTCCTAGACTCGCACATCCAGGAATTGACTTCATCAGCAGAGTAAAGCCGGCAGATGCGAGGGGCGGGAGGTGTGGTAGTTAATATCTGGTAATAAGCGGAGGAAGATCTCTTAAGGCGGATGGCCAGGGTGCCAGGGTTGGCCAGGGATGGAAGGCATGGAGAAGCTCTTCAGAAGGCTCGGATGCCAGATGTGAAGAGAATCGCCTTGTCAGTCAAATCATGGTTGAGTATTACCTTAGCTCCAAGGCACAAAGGGAGGCGGCTACGCAGGAAGGTAGATGGAAGCGGCCTCTGCATCAACTTTGTCTAACCTTCACCGTTCCTTCCCTCACTCTTCCTGAAGCGGTATCATGGAAGGCACGGCACGGCTATTTGGGTACCTTCCTTCGAGGGCCATGGTGACGGTGACATGCACACAGAGAGGGGGGAGAGAGAGTGGAAGGGACGCCCCTTCAACCACTTGCTTGTTTCGCACCTACCCAACCTGATGTTTTGCATTAAACGGGAAGTTGGACAAGAGTGATCCGGAGGCCTCGTGTAAGTGGATGCAAGAAAGCAACTCGTCAAGTTTTGAGTGTCCTTTCCCTGACTTGGTGAGCATAGGGAGCATGTCTGGTGAACATTTCTTTCCTTATTTTAGACTTACAGCTAGGTAAGGCACTCAAGCCAAGGTTAAGGTAGAGGTAGGTGCACTACCTTAACTTGTTAGCGAGTGTGGAGTTTGGTGGTGGTGGTGGGTTTGGGGGTCCACACGCGGAAGGATCCCACCTCGAGCCTTCCTTGGAGGGGCTCGAGGGGCTAGGACCAGCCTGTCAGTCTAGTGTGTTTTAGCGGGCCTGCCTTGCTTGGGGGAGGCACACTAACGTCAGTCGTGGCGGGCTAAAATGCCTGTGACAGGAAGAATGGAACCCCCCGGGACGGTCCCGTCCTGGCAGGCGGGAGTGTTTGAGGTCCTTTTCAGACGCCATCGTGCCCAGATACTCGGTCCAGCACTCACACACCCACACCCACTCCCACACCCACACCAACACCCACACCAACACCCATACCACCACGCCACACCACACCTTCACTCTCGCATGCATCGACCACCATCACCATTAACCTCGCAGTCTGCTAGTGTCATGTCACGGCTAAGTTGATGAGGCAAAGTACTGACGCCGTGATCGACCACCAAGGAACGCCAGCTGCCCGCCTAGCTGCTGCTACCGCCGCCTCCGCCGCCGATACTGTTGGTTCATCCAGATGCCTGATCGCCTGCCTCCACAAGATTTCAGCCCTCGGCTTGTCTCATCATCACCGCACTACGCTGCAGAGACCTTCCGCATGGCTTGCTGCCGGCAACAACTGATCTGGCACAACTGAGGGCATACAGCACAGCGCAGTACAGCACAGTACAATACCAGGCCATGCTACATCGCATCAATGGCCAACGCCAGCCGAGTCCCATTATCCGGGCACGTCTGACGTACCTCCCGCCCCGCGAGGGGGCGGCGTGCATCGCATCCCGCTAGCTGGCTGATGCTGGCGTTGCTGGATACTGTGTCGACCGACGCACGGTACAATCGAGTACACAAGTCTTATGATACATCGCCCATCTTAATGGCGCGGCAGCTGAGTTCGCTAGAGTTGGCCTGCAGGGGGGAGCAAGTCGCTCCAAGCCTACCCGTCTCAAGCTCTCCTAACTTGGAATCTCTTTCTCTCTCTCATTTTCCCTATCCGAGGAACGGGACCTTGATGCTCAAGGACCACCCGGCCTCCGTATCCCGCGCCTGGTCAATCGGCCATTGGACATCATCTTGCTTCCTGGGAAGTCCCCTCAAGCCACGGGCATTCTTGCATGGCTATCTGTACCTCTGCTGCCCACTCACATCTCATCCTACATAAGACAGAACGGGCCAGTCGGCTGCTCTTCTTTTTTCTTCTCGTCGCGAACCGCAATTTGCAATCTAATACCCTCTCCTTTCAAATATCTCTCTTCACCTCGTCAATCTCGAACAATGGCCCACCAGCCTGGCTTTTCCAAATGAACGGGAAATATCCCGAGTCCGCCCCTGCCTTGATCTGTCGCCAGGCGGAGCACAATCCATATTAATATCAAGGCCTGCCCTCTTATATGCCGTTGACATCGTCACATATCCACATCGACCCCTGCTACCATACCCCAGGCGAAGGCATCTTTAGTCACATCTGCCTTTACGCCCCATACGCCCGTACTTACCACATACTTTATATATACATGCTTGACAGGCAGACCACCCACCGGCTGTCCGTCTAGCAAACACCTGCGACCTTTTATCAAATACACACCATTGGCTTTGACTTGCCAGTCATCGAATGTGTCAAAGAGTGAACACTGGCATACAGACAATCTCGACAAAAACCCCTGCGCCTCGTGTCACCAACACCCTGATCTGACCTGAGTTCTCTGCCAACAAGCACGACGTATTCCCAATCCTGGCATCTTAGCGACGCTTCCAACCGCAATACATATGTAGTTGCCCGCACCACACTACACTTTGGACGCTCTACTGTACACTTCGCAGCTGCAAGGCCCGCGACTTTGCTTTTTCCCCATCCTCGCGGCGGTCGCTTACAGGACCTCGCATTTCCCGTATCCTCCGTCTGCAGAACTAAATCCATGCTAGCATCGCCCTCGATCTAAAGAAAGCACTGGCTAGCTATCTGTTCACCACACCCTCTGCCGCCTTGCTTGTTGACGCTATTCTGGCACTGGAACAAAGCCCTCGGCTCGCACAGACACGCCAATACCCACTGTGCGTGACACTGCGACCAACACTTGTCTTTTACGTCTGTCAGCATTCTCTGCTGCACTAGCTACGGATCTTGTGCCCGGGTCCGCCTGCTAAGCTTCGATCCAATACTCCAATCAGCCTCCGCACATATTTGAGCCTCGTGGAACCCATGTCGACAGCTATCGATTTTGCACCACACAACTTTGGTCATACCATGCTAGGCGCCATGTCCCGACCTTTAAATGGGTGGCATGAGCCGCCATATGCTCCCAGGCATTCCAGAGACGACTACTATGCGCAAGACCGTGTAAACTCCGGTGGACGTCTCCCAGGACCCGCAAGCCTGTTATCAGGACCGCCGCCACCACCACCATTGTCCTCAAATATGGCCGGACGGGAACAAAATACGGCTTACAGCAGTAAGTCCTCATCGACTTACTATAGCGATTATGCGACACCCTCGCCTATTGGTCACTCTCCTCGATTATCACTCTCGAGTAGCGATCCTCCACCAATGGCTCCCAGCAGCAGGAGGCCTATCCCTGGGGATTTACGGCGGTCACCAACATTGTCTTCGCCAGTGAGTGAGCGATCAGACGACTTTCAGGACATTATAAGAGCACATCATCCCCTTCGGCAGATGGCAACTCAGGCGAGGCAACAGTTTGTACCAGAGCAGGGCCCGTCGCACGTCATGCGGAGAGAGTTGGACAGTCGCGTACCACAACAACCATACCCTACGTCAAACGGCGGGGCATCCTATGTTTCACACTCGGCCAGTCCTCCAGCCACTTACATGCCCTCTCCGCGTGAAGACCCTAAACCCTCTATGAAAATATCCAGTCTTCTGAGCGACGAGCGGCAAGAAAAAACCAGCAATTCTAAGGCACCAGTTCCGAGTCCAGTCTCGCAGACTTCATCCGTCCATAAAATTCATGTCAGGCAGCAGCCAGCAGCGGCTCGATCCTGCGGTTTTGGCGAGCGTGATCGTCGAGTAATCGATCCGCCACCCATAGTGCAGCTCACTATTGAAGACCCGGAGGCATCACCAGAAGAAATCAAGCAAAGGACGAAAGCGGTCACTAGCGCCGTGGTTCACTGCTCAATATGGGACGAGACCGGCATGGTGGACATGTCTGCAATGCCAGAGGATTTCCGCCAGCAGCGAAGACTGATGGGCACATTGGTGTCCTCGCCTTTTATTGGCATGGATGAGAACGGTGACGAGGGTTGCTTCTTCTGCTTTCCAGACCTTTCATGTAGAACGCCAGGTTCATATCGTCTTAAATTCTCCTTTGTCAACCTCCAACCGAAGATTATACGGCCAGGGATGAAATTGCCCATCCAAAGCACTACAATGAGTGACGTGTTCACCGTTTACAACGCCAAAGACTTTCCTGGTATGCAAGCGAGTACACCCCTGACCAAGAAGTTGAAGGAACAAGGGTGCCTCATCTCTATCAAGAAAGGCAATGACAAATCGAGCGGCGGCACACGGGCCAGAGATGATAGCGACGACGATGACGACGATGACGCCGGTTCTACAGGCGGAGGTCGCAAGAAGCGTGCAAGAAACCAATAATACTTGCCTTGCTTTATTTGCTTGCAATCCTTCTGGCGTTCTTCCGAGCTGGAAGAGGGAACCCAGGGTACAGGCGCATACACGGATATAATTGCATTACTGAGGACGAGCAAGTCATCAAATTGGGTTTACTGGGCCATATTTCCTGTTCTTAAATGGGGCTTCTTGGTAATGAGAGATGACGGTTTGCATTTTTCGAGAGATATATGATGATATACCCACACAGACGGTGTAAAAGAGGGACGGGACATAGCTTATGGTGTCAACAGAGCCATCATGCATCAAAACAACCCGTAGTGCTGGAGCTACGATGGGCGAGCTAGAGGAGTGTGTTGCTTTATAACAGATTTGTGGACTTGAGGTGATGTTATGGGAAGGAGGAAAATTAGTCTGCACGTCTGTTATCTCTCACTCGAGCTTCTAGGCACGATTTACAAGCACATGTTCTCGAAAACACTTCTATCTCGATGGCTTAGAGTGACCTTGACATCGTTATATTAGATTTCATCGCCAAGTGTGAATAAAAACAAAGAGAGGAGATTTCATTATTCCTTCACCCTTAGAATTGCTAAGAAGAGGCATCTACTTAGTCGTCTAATGACTTGAAGTTGAGGAACCTCGAAATAAGGTAGTGGATCCTCCGAAGGTAACCCCCCTTCAAAGTCAGGAACTTGGAGAAGTGAAAGTTGCAGGCCGTGCAACCCCGCTGACGAGCAGGCCCTGAAACGGCGAACTGCCGGCGTGAGCCCTTGTAACGGATACAGCACCCTTATAGGACCCCCGCGCTGGAACCGTAAGTTCATCCTGGGTGGGTTACCTCCGAGGCCGATCCCAGTAGCCTTCTTTCACCGCACCGCCAATTACGGCATTGCGGTGTCTTTGACTCTTTGAAGATCCGTTGCTAAGAAAGCTGCCGGTACTTGGAAGATAATGAAGGCAGACAGGCTCTCTGTGTCAGCCCGCTAAGATGCTTCCTTTGCAGCCCGGACTCGTCGTCCGAATGGTAGACAGCTGCATTCGCAATTGTTTGCAGTCGCTCATGCCCCGGAGGAGAGCCGTAGTGCAGAGCTTTATGGTTTGCGAACTTGGCATTTGGCATGCTGCAGGGAGAAAGGTCGGGGTTTTCACGATCCTCCTTGACCCTTCTGCATTGTTTGCTTCCCTTTCCTGCACCTCCTTTCGACGCCAGATACGACCCTCGACGGTAGGTGGGACCGCAACGGGGGAAGCACAGCACTGCCTCCTTCCGTGATACGGGTCTCTCCCCAAGATGATTCCTGTTGTGGCGAGATGTGAAAGAGAAGCAGGGAACAGCGGACGGCAATCTGTGCAACCATCATGCAGTGACCCTTTCAGATTCCCGGGGCGGGAGACGACGAAAAGGACAACCTTGATGGGGTCTTCTCACCTGGCGTGATTCCAGGTTCCCGGTTAGCGGCCAGCAACCTAGTACAAATGATGTAATCAACTCATCAACTACAAAGTTTGTCTACATGGGCTTGGGGGATTTTCCTGTCGGGACAGTGTCGATGTGCTCGAGGCGGAAAGAAGAAAATAACGTAGGTTTGACTACCAGTACATGGCGTGATCTTGTCCCTCCGTCGGACGAGAGCGCAAAATGACCCAATTGCCTGCGCAGAGGCTTGCGTTCTAGTGCAAGCCTTGATCACGCGCCCAAATATTGTTTCTTGTTTGTGGGCAGTATACAAGTTGGTCCAGCGATTAAGACCTCACGTCTCAACACACCAGTCTCGAACAGGAGCGCCTTAGAGCGACGCAGCAGCCTGCGTTGTGCCCCCAGCGAGGTTGGACCATTCTCGAGAGAGCCGATCATGCATCCTGACCTGCTCCTTGTCCGATTCTGGCTGCTCAGCCTTTGCTCGCTCGACCTCAGCCAACAGGGCACATGCTTCCGTAACACCTGATATTGCTGCCTTTGTCAAGAATTCCTCCCGCTGCGGCGAATCCTTCGGCAGCAGCTGCGCGAGGGCCAGATACCCTTCCGCATTGTCTAACTCCAGGGCTGCTCGTCGGAACGCAGCTTCGGCATCCTGGCCACGGCCCTGCTTGAGGAGGATCCGTCCTCGGCCCAGCACGCAGCTGGGCTCCCAGTCCCACCGCTTCGGTCGTACTACAGTAGTGGCCATTGGCTCACTGTCCTTCTTGCCTCGTGATGCAGTCGCCGTCTCCTGCAGCGCCGCCGGTGACCCCAGCTGCTGTGCCTTCGACCAGCCGCTGCTGGCGCCGACTCTCTGCGCATTGTCAAAGGCCGTCAGCGCCGGACCATCTTGTCCCCTGCCCGCGTAGATAAGGCCCTGCAGGGTCAGGGCATTTGGGTCTTTGCCCTTGCGGACGATCTCCCTGAACCGCGCGTCCGCCTTCTGGAACAGTAGCGAATTGGCGACGGCTTTAGAATTCTTGGCTGCCACCGTTGACATCAGACGCGCGAGATTGAGTGTCGAAGGCGTATAGCCCAGCTCCGACGCCGAGTGCAGAATGTGCATGCCCAACCGCCAGCGGTCCGAGAGGTCGCCGTGGATGAGCATGCTGCCTATGTAGTGTAGCTTATAAGGGCTAAGTCCATAGTCTTTTGGTCGGGTGAATCAGCTATTGTCCAACCAGGCCTCTATTCTCGTTCGTCACATACCGTTTTCGAGCTTCGGTCGCCATACCGACTCCCATTGCGTAGCCACCAGGACATAGCGCTTCGCACCGTCACAGCAGTCTTGAGCAGTCAGGCCGTCGATGTCCCATACCTCAACGGCCCGCTTCCAGAACTCTAGCGGCGGGACGTCTGCCAGGCTGAAGATCAGGCGCTCGTTGTCCTTCTTGAGCT
Source organism: Phaeoacremonium minimum UCRPA7 (assembly GCF_000392275.1). Classification (NCBI taxonomy): domain Eukaryota; kingdom Fungi; phylum Ascomycota; class Sordariomycetes; order Togniniales; family Togniniaceae; genus Phaeoacremonium; species Phaeoacremonium minimum. The sequence goes on from NW_006921036.1 coordinate 252,819, forward strand.
CCTTCACTTGACTTGATAGGGCAGGCCTCATTGCTGCCCTAGGCCTTGCATAGTGTCGTCGCTGAGGCTGGAGTGATGATAAGCGAGCAGAACAGCTGATGCAGATGGGCCTGCTCGCATTGAGCATTTGTAACCTCTTCGCGAGGCGGCTTGCCGTTGCAAGTTCGACTTTCATGACGTGGTTGCTTTGGGCAACATGCCACTATTTACCACGATCTGGACTCGTTTTATTACAACTTTCAGTGAAGCATGCACTAGGTGCAACTTGGTCAGCCGCAAAAAAACAGACTGTCGCAAAGGGTTTTCTGGATCGACGCTGGCTTCAAGCTCCAAGATTTAACTCCAAAGTGCTATTCATAACATTGATGAGGTATGAAGATCTTAAATTATTTACTACCAGCTAGGTTAATCATTACTTCCCCACTACCTACCTTAGCGCGTGGAGGGGGTCTCTGGACAGTCTGTTAGCAAGACTGTTATCTCAGATCGCCCTGACCAGTACTGTTCACCCTGACAGGCTTGTCAGCAGTATTGTAGGGCCAAAAAGGTAAGTAGGTCATTGTAGAGTGAGGAATCTCAATACTATTGCTACCTAGCAGTAGGGCCTTTCCAACAGGGTGGCTAGTCCTCAACAGAGTGACCTTATCTAACAGTATGGCTACCTTTGACAACTACTGTCAGTTTCCTCACCTCACTACAAGTTGATATTATGGCGCTCTCTCTCTCTCTCTCTCTCTCTCTCAACAGCGATGCCTCTGGGTTGTGATATGGGAAGTTGGTCAGGTCCCCAGGACTCAGTGGCTTTGGTGGAGTACCTTGCTTAGGAGATTTAGTGTGGTCTGGACAGGCGCCCTCGCCGGACCGATCCATCACAGTGGCCAATGAGCTTCCCTTGACCTATACCCCACTAAGAAAAAAAAGTTGGTTCACACCGCAGCGGCACTAAAGTCACATTGAATATGATATCTTCGTGAGCTTGAAGTGAGTTTCAGGTGAAAAAGTTCTGGATCTGTACTATACCAGACTGCACAAATCACCTCCAAACTTTCCACTAGGCACTAAGAGGAGTAATTTGTCAACATGCCCATTCAAACGCGGGCGAGGGTCTATGACACCCCCGTCGCAGCGAAGAAGAAGGACACGCCCAGCTCCTCAGCCAAGAGGAAGCCAAAGTCGCAGACCGTCCCCGAGGCAGAGGACACGCCCGATGGATCGCAGCTGCCACAGAGTCCAGAACTAGGCCTTGGCGATCGTCCGGATGAGCAAAGCACAATGGGGCAAGCCGCGTCGTCACTGTCGAGGAGCGCCAAGCGGAAGCCTGAGGACGAGGACGCATCTGCCGCCGCGGCCCAGGATGAGAGCCCGTCGACAAAGAAGCAGAAGCTCGCGGTGAGGCCGAAGCGCTCGACTCCATCCAAGTCGCACAAGAGCTTTTCCGTTGAGATTCCGCTGTCTAAGCTACGAGACACCAAGCCAGAGGCAGAGGCCGCTGATGAGTCCTCACCCCCGACGAAGGACGAAGTCGTGGCAGAGACCGCTGCAGAGGTCGTCACGCCGGCGCCGTCCAAAAGCAAGCGTATTACTTTTAGCGACGATGAGCCGATGGAGTTCTACACGCCGCTGGAGGCACCGGCCAAGACTCCGCGAAAGACTCCGGCAAAGCTAGCTGCCAGTGTCGTCCCAGAGACGGTAGCCGAGGCAGAGCAGGAAGAGGAAGAGGAGAGCGACGACGATGAGGCGCCCGAGGCCGTCTCTACTCACAAGCCCGTGCAGAGCAATAAGGTTGCCCAGGCGGCTGCTAAGGCCGCTGAGCAGTACGTATCACGTTAACGCCCCCTGGGGGACGAGCCATGCTGACGCTCATCATAGACAAGCCGCAGAGAAGAAGCGCAAACGGCAAGAGAGGGACGCGCTGTTCAAGCAGCAGGCTGAGGTACGGAAGCGCGCAGAGGAGGCAAAGCAGCCAGCTGAGAAGGCCTCTCCAGAACCCGACTCGGACGCCGGCGTCGCAGACGACGAGCCCGCAGCTGCAGCAGCACCAGCAGATGCAGGAGACGTCGCCCGTTCGCTTGTCTCCGGAGGCGGCGGCAGGAAGAGAGCCGAGAAGCGCAGCCTCCCCAGCATTCTCCCCGCAGAATTTCTGGAGTCGGATGAGGAGGACGACGAGGGCGCGCTTGCGGCTGCAGGCGTCGCGAGGCAGCCAAAGAAGATAAAGTTCACGACGGCGGAGAGACAGCTGGCCAGAGACGGACGGCCGCCTGCGGACCAGAGGGTTGGTTCGACGGTGTACCGGGTCCTGCACGACAAGGCGGACAAGAAGCTGGCGCCGAAGCTGCAGAAGCACTCTCGTAATGCGAAGGAGGAGCTTCTGCGCAGAAACCGAGTGGCCCAGAGGAAGAAGAGCGGGTTCTTTGTTAACAAATAAGGGGCACCGGGAATGACTGTTAGAGAATGATAATACCCAGGCAGTGATATATAAGGGGCAAACCCTCATGTCACCAAACTTTGCAATCTCTTGCCCAGAAGGCGTGCCTTTGATTGCTGAATCGTGTATTGTAGAGCCGGGATATGATATATATAGTTCTACACGGGATGTGTCGCCGGCACATCAACGACGGTTTGTCGACCCAAAACCCGTACTTTCATACCGCGCATTGGAGTTAGAGCCAGAGCTTGAGGAGTTCGACCTCGAGGGCCCGGCCCCCCATCCACTATTTCCGCCCCAGGTCCCGCCATACCCTCCTCGGTTGTAGTCTTGGTTCCGATTGTTATTTCGGTTTCCTGCGAAATACCCAGCCGCCGCGCCTCCTGCTAGGCCGCTCCAGAAGCCGGGCTGCCATCCTTGCTGGCCGCTGCCGGAGGGTTTAGTCCCGGGATATGGCGGCGGGGGATCATTATACGGCCCACCGCCTCCTCCACCGGGGCCGCCTCCCCATCCGCCGCCTCCACCTCCACCCCAGGGATTTCGTGGCCGCCTCTGGCCTGGCTGCCGGTTATTGTTGGCCTGTACACAGGCGCTGTAGAGAATCCACCCCAGAACACCAAGGAAGATGACGCCGAAGATGTATGCGCTCCAGTCCGTCTCGCCAGAACCGAAGCGTCCTCCACCCAACTCTGGCCACCGCTCCTCGCCCTTGTTCGTGAGAACCAGCCGGTACTCGACGCCGCAGCTGCCCTTGAGCACGTAGGGGTCGTCGGGGCCGCTGTAGCCCTCGCAGATGACGTCGGTGCTGCCGAGCTTGAGCTCCGGGGGCAGGGAGGCGGTGCAGGACCACTGGATGTCCTCCTTGTCGTAGCCCTGGCCCTGGTTGACGCAGCGCATCAGGTCGATGGTGTGCTTGGCACATATGGACTTGTGGGAGATGCATTTGAGCTGGGGGATGGCGGGGACGCGGCGGTGGGTGGTCTGGCGGTCACCACGGAGGGTCACTGTGGGAAGGCAGGTTAGTATGAGCTGGCGAGGGTGCTGTTCCTGCGCAGAGGAGTAGCGACTTACGCGACTCGACCTCGGAGAGGAGTATGGCATTGCGAGGCTTGCTCGCTGCGAGCGCTGGTGTCGTGGAGATGGAGATGAAGAAGATGGGGTATAGGAACGCTAGGAAGAAATGCATGGTGACACTGATTGTGAAGAGAGGGCGTCTCAAATGTCCATGAAAACTAGGGTCAACAGCGAACACACGGTTCCGCAGTCGCCGTGGAGGAGTGCAAGAAGTCACGATGGAACAGGTAGGCGAAAGGACAGATGTCATGTTGCCCCGCGATGAAGGCGAATGACGAGGCTGAAGGAAGCTTTGGTATGCACCACAGCTTGGTCACCCGCTGGTGGGGTTTTCATTGGCGCTGTGACGGCGGCATGTGGCAAGCACGTTTGCCACCAAGCAGGCCCAAAGTCTATGTTCATTACCTAAGCTCTAAGGTAAGGCCTAAAGGGCAGGTCCTGAAAATGCAGCCCTACAGCACTCCGCTGCTCCAATCACGTATGCCATATTTCAAGATCTAAGATCGCATTGACGAGGTGATACTTGAGCATCCAGGCATTGTTCCGCGGCCCTCGGGTGCTATGGCTGGATGGAAAGGGCATGATGTCACCACGGATAATGGAATATAGTCAATTCCCAAGGTTGCACTCCGCGCCATTTGAGGAGCCGAATGCGAATTGCCTTTTACCTTGCAAAAAGCAGAGAAACAAACATGTTTTACGCCGCGAGCAATGTTATTTCTGGAAGATGTTGTGCTGCATTCAAGGACCGGTTTTTTTTGGTGCCACGGTTCACCATTCGAGTACTTTTGCCTGGGGGTTTTTCTTGTGTCATGCAAGTCATCTATCTATATGACAACCCGGGGAGGCTTACGGGAGAAGAGCCTTGCTGTATCACAGGCCAACCAGAGGGGCGGAACTACGATGCGAGTGCGATGCGTTGGATGCCATCTAGACTACCTACATGTAGGTAAGAATCTCACCTCCATTCCTCGGCGAAGGATCCGAGCCGCAACGGACCCTGGCACATCATCGCAACGACATGCCAAGATATTGAACGACATACCTAGCACCTAGGTACTATCAGATGGATTTGAATCATGGATACAGTACTGAAGTTTCAGGGCCCAGTGCGGCTTCGATGTCAAGTCAAGCCACACACCAATTTCCAGGCTCGCTTTCCTGGGCCGGTAGGAGATAAAATCCAATGTCGCTAGTGTCGCATTGGACGGGACCCGAGTTCAAACTTCAAACTTCAATCTACCGGTACCCGACCACTGGCACACACAGTAACAGTAGCGTCCTCGCTTTCGTTTACGAGCACGCCGGTTCCATTTTGGAGATGGAGGGTGCGCATTTGACCCTCCAAGGGTTAAACTCAAGTCAGCCTGCCGACAGGACGGACCCACGGCGTGCGACTGACCGACATTCACTTGGCTATCAGTGGGGGGTGACGGTGCGCATGTCGGGATTCTTCAGCAACCCGCGCCCGAGAAATTAGCTGATTGTGATTGTGATTGTTTTTTTTCTCGATGCTTTTTGCCTGCCTTGTTACAAGCTCCTGCGTATTACCGTAGTGAGTCACCGGGACACTAAGCTCTCAAACTGTGCGATGTGAGGCTTATGGTAGCCACGGGAATACGCGTATGACGAGTTCCGTAATCCAATCCACCATCGGGGGGGGTGTTGTTCTCCATCGTTTCTCCCTCGGAAATGTTTCAACATTCAGGAGGTACTTCCTCTGCTGGATACCTGGCTATAGATTTACCAACAGTTACAGAAGTATACAGGTAGGGCTCTGGGCCGAGGTGGTTTCGTATGCCCGGACACAGATCTGACCCGAGTCGCATCGGTGGAGGGTGATGAGGCACGTCTGCACTGATCAACACTCCACTCAGCGGGTAGCGGGCTTGGCTGGGTACCTGGGTACCTGGGTACCTGGGTAGGTCCTGGGTAGGGTGCTTCTTGGTTCTGAACCGCTTCTAGCGTAGGCCTACCCCGGCGGGTGTGGCGTCTCCTGCCAGACACCAGATACAAACAGGGGATGGAATTCGCCTGGTGGGGTGCCTTTAAGTTCCCCTGGGCGAATCGCATTGCGCCCGAGCTGCGCAATCGCCGTGTTTTGCACTGCTTGGGGTCCCCCGGGGTCAGCCAACATCCGCATCTTTTTGTGCCAAACCGACAGACCTTACTGCGTACGTACCTTGCGCGCGCGCCTCCATACGCACCCTCCTCCACTTCGTACACTTTTCCAAAAGAACGCCGGGTTTCTGAATGTGCGCCGTGTCGGCGCATTGGGCTAGAACAGCCAGCCGTACTGAATAAGTGACATGTGGGAGACATCGCTAGGATACCCGTTCCGGTAGGTAGTCAAGGTATCATTCATTCATTCCCCAAGTTACCTCATTAGGAGGCTAGCCCACTAGCGAGCAAGCTTGGTTTATCAGTCTCCTGTTGCCTTCGTCTGAAGCTTGTTTTCACATCTCGTCCTTTCTCTTGTCTTTCTTCTCTCGCTCTCGCACGCCCACCTACATGACATGCGTATCTCGTATCGATCCGAACTCCGATACGCATATCCTCTTGTTACTGTTGCGCCGTCTCTACATCAAAGGCGACAGTGATAACAATATAAAGCGAGCGACACGCTCGATATCTTTTTTCATTTTAGTCGCATTCCATCATAACATTGCCGCAAGAGAGGCGCTCCCCGATATTTAACCAACAGGCTTGGAGCCACCAAAGGCACAATGGCAGCCGATCTCTCAGAAAAGGTCGGGGCCGAGCCTCCTCGCTCGACCTCAAGCCATGGCGGCTCAACAGCTGAGGAGTCCGACCCTACTATCATACACCCCGCAGTGCTTGAGAAGGCCGACTCCCAGGTTGTCCCCCAGAAGAAGGAAAAGGATGCGGATCCATACAAGCATCTACCCCCTTCAGAAGCCGAGATTCTTAAGAAGCAGGTCTATACTCCAGACGTCAAGGTCGGCATAGCGACTCTCTATCGATATGCGAGCCGTACCGATCTCAGCCTCATCGCCGTGGGCGCCGTCGCCTCCGTCGCATCAGGCGCCGTGCTGCCCCTCATGACTGTGATTTTCGGTAACCTGCAGGGCACTTTTCAGGACTATTTCCTCGGAAAGGGATCTTATAACGACTTCATGGACACAATGACACATCTGGTGCTCTATTTCGTGTACCTGGCCATTGGAGAGTTTGTGACGTGCTACGTCGCGACTGTCATATTCATCTACACCGGTGAGCATATTTCAGGCAAGATCCGGGCAGAGTATCTGGAGAGCTGCATGAAGCAGAACATTGGCTTCTTCGACAACCTCGGCTCCGGAGAGGTCGTCACCCGTATCACCGCAGACACAAACCTCATCCAGGAAGGTATCTCGGAGAAGGTGTCATTGACCCTCGCAGCCCTCGCCACTTTCGTCACCGCGTTCGTCATTGGCTTCGTCGAATACTGGAAATTGACGCTCATCCTCTCCTCGACGGTATTTGCTTTGCTTTTCTGCATGGGTGGAGGATCCCAGTTCATTGTCAAGTACAGCAAGCAGAACATCAACGCCTACGCTCAGGGCGGTAGTGTCGCCGAGGAGGTCATCAGCTCGGTCCGCAATGCGGTCGCGTTCGGCACGCAAGACCGTCTCGCCAAGCAGTACGATGTGCATCTCACCAGGGCCGAGGGCTTCGGCTTCAAGGTCAAGGGCGCTATTGGCGTCATGGTCGCTGGCATGATGATGATCCTGTATCTCAACTACGGCCTCACATTCTGGCAGGGAACCAAGTTCCTCACGGAGGGTGTAATTCCACTATCAAAGGTCCTCATCATCGGCATGGCTATCATGATCGGTGCATTCCAATTGGGCAACGTCGCCCCGAACGTGCAGGCTTTCACCACCGCTTTGGGAGCTGCAGCCAAGATTTACACGACCATCGACCGAGAGTCCGCTCTTGACAGCTCTTCTACAAAAGGCATCAAGCTCGATAAAGTGGAGGGCCACATTCGTCTCGAAAACGTCAAGCACATCTACCCATCCCGCCCAGAGGTGGTTGTCATGGAAGATGTCACTCTCGATATCCCAGCTGGCAAGACTACTGCTTTGGTGGGTGCATCTGGCTCTGGCAAGAGCACCATCGTCGGACTTGTCGAGCGTTTCTACCAGCCAGTTAGCGGTACGGTCTATCTCGACGGCCACGACATATCCACTCTTAACCTACAATGGCTCCGTCAGCACATCTCTCTTGTTAGTCAAGAACCCACCCTTTTCGGAACCACAATCTATAACAACATCCGTCACGGCCTGATTGGAAGTAAATGGGAGCATGCCAGCGATGAGGAGCAGAAGCAATTAATTGAGGAAGCCGCCAAGAAGGCCTATGCCCACGACTTCGTTAGCGCGCTCCCCGAAGGTTACAACACCCATGTCGGAGAGCGTGGTTTCCTCTTGTCTGGAGGTCAGAAACAGCGTATCGCCATTTCTCGTGCCATCGTCAGCGACCCGAAGATCCTTCTCCTCGACGAAGCCACTAGTGCACTGGACAGCCGTAGCGAGGGAGTGGTGCAGGCGGCTTTGGAACAGGCCTCTGAGGGTCGAACCACAATCAGCATTGCTCACAGACTCAGCACAATCAAGGACGCTCACAACATTGTGGTCATGAGCCAAGGCCGGATCGTGGAACAGGGAACGCACAACCAGCTTCTGGAGAAGCGTGGAGCATACTACAACCTCGTCACAGCGCAAAACATCGCAGCGGACAACGAGATGACGGCCGAGGAAGAGGAAGCTATCGACGAGGAGGAAGAGAAGCTTATCCGCAAGAAGACTTCCAACAAGGAGACTAACGTAGAGGGCTTCGCTGAGGACCCCGATGACAATATCCGGGACAGGCTTAATCGCACAGAGACGACGAAGTCTCTCTCGAGCGTGGCGCTTCAGGGAAAGAAGGCTGAGGATGAGAAACAATACTCTCTGTGGACTCTCATTAAGGTTATCGCCAGCTTCAACAAGAACGAATGGCCCTTGATGCTCGTTGGAGTCTTCTTCTCCATTATCTGCGGTGGTTTGAATCCTGTACAGGCGCTCTTCTTCGCAAAGATCGTAACCGCGCTGAGTGTTCCCGTCACGGAGCTGGTAAGTTAATTTTTTATGATGGCTTTCATACACAGCATTCGTTCTCGTGCCTACATTTTGAGCAAAACTGACTAACTCTCTTTAGACAATCCCAAAGATGAAGTCTGATGCTTCCTTCTGGTGTCTCATGTATCTCATGCTAGGTCTTGTTGCCATGCTCGCCTTCTCTATCCAGGGCGTCATCTTCGCCAAGGCATCAGAGCGTCTCGTCCACCGTGTTCGTGACCGAGCTTTCCGCACCATGCTCCGACAGGACGTCGAGTTCTTCGACCGAGATGAGAACACTGCCGGCGCCCTGACCTCGTTCCTCTCAACAGAAACCACACATGTTGCTGGTCTGTCCGGTGTCACGCTGGGTACTATTCTCATGGTTGTGACCACGCTCATTTCGGCGCTGGTCCTGGCCTTGGCTATCGGGTGGAAGCTTGCTCTTGTTTGCATCGCTACCGTTCCCATCCTTCTTGGCTGCGGGTTTTTCCGATTCTGGATGCTGGCTCACTACCAGAGACGAGCTAAGCGGGCGTACAACGACTCTGCCAGCTACGCTTCTGAGGCTGTCACAGCTATTCGCACTGGTAAGTCGATCTTGAAAGCCATCTCGTGTTGAGTAGTCTCGCTAATAACAAGGATGCAGTCGCTTCTTTGACTCGCGAGGCCGATGTTCTAGCTCAGTACAGGGAAAGCCTTGCCATTCAGGAACGTGCTAGTCTGATTTCCGTGTTGAAATCAAGTCTACTTTATGGTGCGTGGAATACTGAGTCTCCCAAAGCCTTCTATCCGTTACTGACGACTTCTAGCTGCTTCACAATCGTTCATGTTCCTGGCATTCGCACTGGGCTTCTGGTACGGTGGAACTCTCATCGCGAAGTAAGTGTTGCTCACCCGCTGTTGCAAAATAACTGCTGACATGAGATTCAAAGATATGAGTATGGCATGTTCCAATTCTTTGTCGTCTTCTCCTCCGTCATCTTCGGTGCCCAGAGTGCCGGATCAGTCTTCAGCTTCGCCCCAGACATGGGCAAGGCCCAGCAGGCCGCCAGCGAGCTCAAGAAGCTGTTCGACCGCAAGCCCACCATCGACACGTGGTCCAACGCCGGCGAGAAGCTCGATTCCGTGCAGGGCACGATCGAGTTCCGCGACATCCACTTCCGCTACCCGACGCGGCCCGACGTGCCCGTGCTGCGCGGGCTGAACCTGACCGTCCACCCGGGGCAGTACATTGCGCTGGTGGGGCCCTCGGGCTGCGGCAAGTCGACGACGATCGCGCTGCTCGAGCGCTTCTACGACCCGCTGGCGGGGGGCATCTTCATCGACGGCAAGGAGATCAGCTCGATCAACGTCAACGACTACCGCAACTTCATCGCGCTCGTGTCGCAGGAGCCGACGCTCTACGCCGGCACCATCCGGGAGAACATCCTGCTGGGCGCGACGGACGACGTCAGCGACGAGCAGATCGAGTTTGCGTGCAAGGAGGCCAACATCCACGACTTCATCCTGTCGCTGCCGGAGGGCTTCAACACGGTTGTGGGCTCGAAGGGCACGCTGCTCTCGGGAGGTCAGAAGCAGAGGTAAGAAGATATGACACCAAAGCCCTCCAAGACATCGCTCTGCAGATCAGTAGTAGGTCGCTAACAACAGCCACGTAGAATCGCCATCGCGCGCGCCCTCATCCGCGACCCCAAGGTGCTCCTCCTCGACGAGGCGACCTCGGCGCTCGACTCGGAGTCGGAGCACGTGGTGCAGCAGGCGCTGGACAAGGCGGCCAAGGGCCGGACGACGATCGCCGTGGCGCACCGGCTGTCGACGATCCAGAAGGCCGACATCATCTACGTCTTTGACCAGGGCCGCATCGTCGAGCAGGGCACGCACGGCGAGCTGATGCGCCGCAACGGGCGCTACGCGGAGCTGGTGAACCTGCAGTCGCTGGAGAAGAGGTAGTGAGGCGCTGAGGCTGGTGGTGGGTTTCCCTGCATGTCAATTTTTTTATTTTTTTTTCAGCATTTGGAAGGCGTTTCTGGATAAAAGGTCAAGAGCAAGCACGCATAGCATTTGCTATCGCCTCCACATGAGGATTGGAGAGATAGAATTTCTCTGGATAGGGGTTTTGGCTCATTGTTGCACATATTGGTCATACCATTCACTCAGATAATGTAGATATTAATTCTCCCATGGCAAAATGGCCAGGTCTCTACTGGCTGGTCCTCTCGAACTCTTCATGCACCACGTGAGAATCGGCTTAATCTATCATATTCCTGAGCATGGCACGCCAGAGCATGATTGATTACCTCACACTACAAGGTCCTCAAGCCAGCAACGCAAGGAGCAAGTAATCATAAACAATGGAATTGTCCACCCACGTTTCAAACAGTCTCATTCGCCAAGCATGCACACGGTAAAACAACGGGATGAGGTAATCATCAGCGGAGAATCAAGGGAGGCAGTTGCATCCTGTCATCAGAAAAGAAAACGCCTTAGGCTCATGCCGAAGCAAGACGGACCCTGCTAGTAGTTCGGCGTGAGGTGAGCCAGTCTCACGCAGCGGCTCACATTGTTTGCATATGGAACATGTCTTGCAAGGTGCGGAAGATTCTTCCGCAGAGACCCAGGTGTCCACTTTGCAGCTTTTGGCTTCTTTTGGCGAGTTTGTATGTTTGGAGATGAATCCTCCTCGAGATCAGCCGCCTGGTAATATTTCCGCGATGCTCGTTGCCAATTGCAGCTGCGTAGCCACCATTTTCCGTATCGTCTAATAATTTGAAGGATTTCTTCATCGAATGAAAAGTGATGGGCGGTGATAGCTCATCTGGCAGGACATGACAAACAAAGGCTGGAGTTGAGGCTATTCTACGAGAGTGATTGCGGGCGCTGATGAGGCGCCAATGACGAAGTGTCATTGACTAACACCCGAAATGATGTTTGGACACCTTCAGTCTCCCCAGTCTCACGTGAGTTGCACAAAGGACCTGCAAGGGACAGATCTTGGAGATTGGTGCCCTGAGCAGAGAGGCGATCCTTGTTGTGGGATTGGGCAGCCGCCTTGCTTGGCAGGCGAACAACGAGATGACCATCAGCCGCCACTGATTCAGGCACAGGCACACGGCTGCAAGTGGAACAAGACGTCTGATTGTGTGTGTGTGGATGGATGTGTGTGTAGCGGTGGTGAGACACCCCGCCTCGTGGCTTCGTGGTTCATCAGTCGTTGGAAAAAGCGTAGACACAAAGCTGTCGTGCCATGGTGCCAACGCAGCAATCCGCGAGCCCGAATGGAGGTGCCAGGTTTGTAAGTTTGTAAGAGAGACGAGAATGGGTGGAGGGACACGCAGGTTCGGTGATGGTTTGCCGTTTCTACCGACACTGCACAGGAATACCTGTTTACAGTAGTATTTCTCGGATCTGTTGCCCTTGGCCTTGTGGCTATTGGACATCGGGCGGGTGAACTTCGGTAGCGACTGCAAGACTCAGGAGGAGATGCCAGGCGACAATCGATCGATCGAACATGGTGGCCAGAACGTCGAATGCGAACGCCATGTAATGTACGATGGATGGGCGATTCGCGAATCCGTCAAAAGCCGTTGAGCTAGTGCACATGGTAGCATTGGGAAGCAGGAAGCGACTCCCAAAAGATGCTTGGAGGTAATTTCGCCAAATTCGATAGCGGCTGGCGAAAGTGGCCCGCTTGCTTGGTTAACAAGCTCCAAGTTAACATACCGTAGTGAGCGGGACTGGGCCGGATCTGCAGACAAGAAAAGAATTCTTAGAATTCTTTCGCACGTGTGAGTGCCGGCTGCATTTGTACAGAGTAGGGAGAGATCAGCACAATCGGCGGCATTTGCAAGAGGCTAAAGATCAAGAATATGGCATCCGCTGAGCTGGAAGCTGGCAAGCTGCATTTCCACAGTTTGTACGAACGGTACCTGCCTTAGTCACCCAACATATACTTAATCAAGACGGGGCCGCCCGCATCTGCAGCTCATAAACGTGCAGGCAATTGTTTGTACCTGAATTAGCGCAAACGTTATTCGCCCCATTCTTCACGTTCATTCATTGAAGAAGGCAGTTATGCCACCGTTTGTCTGCGCCCCCTTTTCTGTAGCGCGAACTGTAGGACTGTTGTAAGCAACTCACCGTGCAGTGCACTGGTGCAGTACCTCTTGACTCGATCCATTTGCTTTGATATGATCAGTTATGGGAGCTGTACCCAGTCCGGAATGCAGGAATATGGGGCCTACTACCAGACTACCAGAGCAGGCTTTTTCACACTCCATCGTGGCTGCTGCCCGTTGCAGGAGAAAATCTCGCTTACGGAAGGCTCGTCTTCTTCTGGAGACACGCTCCTTCTGCCCCAGTTCAATCCCCAATTCCCACGTCAAATCCTGGGAAGGTGTACGTAAGACCAGTCAGGGGACGGCCAGACAAGGCTCTCGACAGCAGGTTTCTCTTTAACAATCGCGGCATGAAATTGACAATCATTTCTGCTTCGTCTGTACCTGCGTCACTTCCATATCGGATCTCATGTATACTCACTTGAACGCTTGAGCACAATCCCTTCTGAACCGGTTCGCATTTCGTGCCGCCGGCCGTCCACCGTGTCATCCCGGGAAGCTATGCCCTGTCCCTGTCTTGCAGCCGAACACGATGGATGCAGGGCAAAAGTCTCCTGGTGACCAGCCATTCTGCATGGCTTGGGGGCATGGGCACGGGCACAGCAATCGCTCTTGGCAACAATCACGACTTGTTTCTTGCTGCACACCTGCGAACTGATCGAGTTCGCGGCAACCGTCGTTTTCTCTCGCGAGATCAGTGGGCCTGCGACAAGGCTCGGACTCCGCTGCGCTAGGGCGTGCCTGGCAGGTGAGCCCGTCGGCATTGCGGCTACCTAGTCGCTCGCTGGCATGCAAGTTACGACGGGATCCCAAAAGGCCGGGCTCGTTTCCTTCCTTACATCGACCATATTGTGCATCAAGCTGTGAGAGAGGGACCTCCTGGAGATGGAGACAGGAAAGCTGGCCGAACACCTTAGCCTGCCGTATCTGCTGTTTATCTCCATGTCAGACATCCACACCCCTCGGCGCTGGTGGCTTCAATGAAGCTGCTCCTTTGGTCAGCCGTATTGGACTCAATGCAACGAGAAATCAATAGTTGCTTCCAGCACGCCAACACGCCCCCAGGGTCCCCACACACATGCTATCGCGCGCTCAGTCACTCATACGAGGCCCTAGGCCAGGCCACCAATGCCCACTCTCCAAGCCATCGGACACCACGGAGGCGCTAGAGTGCAACGCTGGGAGTGGAGAGGCGGGCGGTGCAGGGTCGTCCTGGTCTGGCTCTCTGCCTTCCCACGCGGCCATTTCCTACAGAGACAGTAATCTACGGATTCTAGGCCCCGGCCAGCCCTTGCAAGCGTCTGCAAGCCTCGAAGCGCCATCGCACGGCCAAGCTTGCCAATAAGGTAATGCCTCAACATGCATTCACCTGCCAGAGCGAGCACGCATTGTCCAACTTTCCATTCCAATCCAGGGACCACGCCCCCAATGCCTGCCTATTCCCATCCTGTCAGGCCTGCTTATTGCTTTTATTTCCTCTCCTCCCGGTCAGGGCCTTATCAGGCGGTCCACGCCATCTGCTATTTCTCTTGGTTTGCGTCTAGGAGCGTCTAACTTTGCTCTTATTGTGCCTGCCCTCCTTTAAGTGCCTGTAATCAAGACCCAATATCAATAATATGCGCTCTTAACCCATCCTTCTCGCCCTCTTCCAAGTCTATAACACCCCCGCAGTGCCCGCACCAGTTTGATCTGGTTGCTCCTACTTCCACTCGCCAAATCGAGTGACGGCATTATCGTCCATATTTAAGTGCTTGACATCCCACTCCTTCATTGGTGTTGTGAGCAAGCTCACGCGGAAACATCTTCATTTATCCGCCTCGCCTATATCCAGCTCATTGGCCACAAGCGTCCCGCCACGCTTTTACTGGGAAAACCAGTCTCCGGCCCTTGATCTTCACATCAAAAGATCTCCAGGATCTCCCTGCTAGACCATCTGCCACCGGGCTCTTGGTGCCTTGATTATAATAGGGTCGTCGTGCCTGGCGTTTTGAAGAGACAGTCGCCTGACAACCGTCGTTGTGCGTACTCGAGATTACAAGGGGACCAAAGCTTCGAGCTTCGAAACACCGAACCCGACATCGAAAAGATCAGCGCTTATTCCCTGTTCGCCCAACAGCCCACTTTGCCTGGTCCGGGGGGGGGGTCGCGCTCGCTGAAGATTGTCGGACAAAGTGATGTTTCACACTTTCCAACTGCAACTTGCAGCCAGTTCATGATGGCCTCGTCTAGTCCGCTCGGTTTCGACCACATGAGCGCTGTTTACATCTCCAAACCTAGCGGTTCCTCGGTAACGCTACAGCATAAGCCAAGGATACAATGGGTTGGAGTTATGTTCTTTCTATCGTGGTTCCTGTCTTTTGCGGCAGCCGCCGTAGTTGAGACGGCTCCTGCACCGACAGAAGCCCCGTTTGTATTTGAGGGCGAGTCTTTACTACTGGACGAACGCATGCCAGTCTTAGAAAGAGGAGTATGGAAGATGGTGTCGCAGCAAGAACATGAACTTCGAAGGAGAGCTAAGGCAGAGTCGGAAACTACAACTGTCTCGATACCCGTGCCGTCGACAACTACCGTCTCCGCGAGCCCGCTCCCGAGTCCTTTCGACAGCAGCCTCGCCTCAAACTTCACTGGGAACGATGGAAATGGTGCTTGTCCAGCCTTTATTAACTCATTCCTCACGAGCCCTACTTTCAAGCAGTGCTATCCAATCTCATTGCTTCTTCAGGTATGTGAAACTTCCGTGGAACATAAAACAGGGAAACAATGATTTCTGACGAGTATGTGCAGAGTTCTCAATCCTTTTTCGATGCAGAAAAATCACTGGTCAGAATCACTCAGGTTCTCGACGCTGGTTGCGCGGCGAATGTCACGTTCTGCACAGGTTATCTCACTGAACTAGCCAAGAATTTGACCGATGCCTCCAACTGCGGCGCCGATTACCAGCTTGGAAACTCTGTCGTTGTGCAGGCGTATATTGGTCTCCTCTCTTACCAAGCGCTTTATAGTGCCACCTGTCTAACCGATCCCGATACCTCGATGTATTGCTTCGCCAATGCTGTCACCAACCTCACAACACCATCCAATATTTACGTCTACTACCTGCCTCTCAACATCTCTCTCCCCGCCAGCTCAAGTCCATCATGCAGTTGGTGCCTGGAACAGACTATGGCCATATACCAATCTGCGGCAGCCAGCAGGAAACAACCAGTCGCATATACGTATGAGTCTGCTGCCAGTCAGATCAACACAATGTGTGGACCAGATTTCGTCAACGCAACATTACCAACGGAGCTCAAGACCAGCTTTGCCTACTCACTTGCGGCGGAAGGTCCTTCGTGGCTTTTATTATCGTCTATATTAATAATGGCATTACACTGGCTGATTTAAAAGCCAGTGCATGCTGTGAAACACTTCTACGAGCAATGATACAAAGACTTCGGAGTCTTCGGTTTCGGTTACGGATATTTTTCTAATTCTGGGTTTGGGACACTTTGCAACATTCTATCATTTTCTTCCTGGGATATATACAGGCGCCTTGATACCCCAAATACTTTTGTTTTGGTTTCTGTCACCTCTTTTTATGAGTCGATCAACAAATCCGATTGCGTCTCGAAATGAGGGCACTCCTTGGACGGTCGGCCCGACTGGATTTTTTCGGTATTATATTCTGGGATGGTTAAGTCATTGGTCCCAGGGAACTTGGGATCGGAAAGATAAAATCTGGGCGGAATATATGGCAATAGCCATCGGATTCGGAAATTGTCAGCGGTAGGCCCAGACTGGCCAGCTGGTGATCACATATACAAAGGAAATAGGGGCGAAAGTGGCTTGATTTCGGCCTCAGCATGGAACTGCATCTCTGGGATAATCTAATTTTCTAAACATGCTGTAGGTCCACCGCCTTTTTACATTGCAAATGGTGAGCGGTGAACCAAACTAGCAGCACTTCATGTACATACTTCTCTATATCCACTTGTCAACTACGACGAGCATGGATCAATAGAAATGGACCATGGCTTTAGCCAGATCCTATCTTAGCAATTGTGCTCGCGCATTCTCCAACACCATTAATCAGGTGATCTTTCATGATGCGTGCTGAGGTCGTAGTCTTGGAGAAGCATCTTTCAGATCTACGACCCCCCACAAACCCCGGACGAAGAGCGATCTCTAACAGTATTGCGTAGCGATCTTCCCCAAGCATTAGTTGTGTTCTACAGGTCGATTCGGCCTGTTGTCATCCGCTCCAGAGAACAGAGTCGCAATTTGCGGAGACGTACTGTACCTCCTAGCGGATATGTGGTCTTGACCCCTCTCGTCTCGGTACATCATTGCCTCGAGGAAATCTGGGGTTTAGCAGCCAGCTCCCCGACTCGGGCCGTCTCGCAGCAACGACATGTTGGAAGCTGGCACACAATTTGGCTCGCAATGCCTGTTCTTCCCCAACTTTTTTTTTTTTCTTTCTAGGCCAGAGTTCCCCAATCGCAAATACCACCATGCGAGCCTGGCTGGTTCGTGACGCCATAGGTATTAGCCAGAATGGTAGAGTGACTCTCCCAATTGATCAACGCCCCCGTCCGTCCAGCCCGTCTGCCCTCGTGCCTCGTGATTGCTGGGATTGAGAATGTCCTGCGGGCGGCCCTGGATGTAACCTGGCCTCGTCCCCAATATCCCCGCCATGGGGCGGGCGGCGGGTAGCGTCAGTTTGGCAGGTATGAGGCAGGCGATCGTAGTTGTTTGTTTAAAAGAACGGTAATCCCGGCGCTGGAGCTTGGAGCTCTGGGTAGCTTGTGCATTGTACGTAGTGCTGCTATCGCTTTGTAGTCGGCTTGTACGAGAAATGAGACCCTTGATTGTGCTCTCGGCCCTCGCAGGCTGGGCGGGCACTGCTCTGTCGACTTCGGATGGCCTCACTGATGCGGTGACGTGGGACAAGTATAGTCTCCTTGTCAACGGAAGTCGCGTTTTCATCAAGTCAGTTAGATGCCTACCGATTGGCGCCAGAGCTAAGAATGGCTATTAAATGTGCTTCCAGTTCGGCCGAGTTCCATTATCAGCGGCTCCCAGTGCCTGAGTTATGGCCAGTGAGTGAAGTTCGTCAATTTTGGGAAATTCCAGCCCCTGACTCAGTGACAACAGGATGTCCTCCAGAAATTCAAGGCCAATGGCTTCAATGCCATCAGGTAGATCCAATCCCAGTTGTAAAGTCGCTTGGTATGAGGATTCTTACTTATGCTGCAGCGTCTACTTCTTCTGGTCGTACCACTCCCCATCCAAGGACGTATACGATTTCGAAACGTCTGGCAAGAACCTCCAATTCCTCTTCGATGCTGCCAAAGACGCCGGCTTGTGGGTCATAGCAAGAGCTGGGCCATACTGCAACGTGTGTATGGATTGACATGAAACCGGAATAGGGGCTAATCTTGTGGCAGGCCGAGACCAATGGCGGCGGCTACGCTCTCTGGGGCTCAGACGGCAGCTTGGGTAATCTTCGCACAAGTGACGAGACCTATCATCAAGCCTGGCTGCCTTGGGTTGCCAAGGTGGGAAAGATCATTAGTGATAACCAGATCACCAACGGAGGCGTAAATGCTCTCAACACCTAACGTTTGCTATTCACAAGTGCTAACGAGACGCAGTCTGTCATCCTGAACCAGCTCGAGAATGAGCTTCAGGAGACAGTCCATTCTGCTGATAATACCGTGGTACTATACATGGAACAGCTCAAGACAGCCTTCCGAGACGCCGGTGTTATTGTTCCATTCACACACAACGAGAAGGGCATGCGATCCCAGTCGTGGTCGACCGACTATCAAGATGTTGGAGGCTCCGTCAATGTTTATGGTCTTGACAGCTATCCTGGAGGATTGTCGTGTACCAATCCGTCCACCGGCTTCAATGTTGTCCGAACGTACTTCCAGTGGTTCTCAAACTACTCTTTCACTCAACCCAGCTACGTGCCTGAGTTTGAGGGTGGTTGGTTTTCTGCTTGGGGATCCACGACATTCTATGACCAGGTACAGAACGTTAAGCCCTTATGAGCGAGAGCCAAGAACTCATTATCTGTGTAGTGTACCACCGAGCATTCGCCGGAGTTCGCGGACGTGTACTACAAGAACAACATCGGCCAGAGAATCACACTCCAGAGCATTTACATGACATTTGGCGGCACGAATTGGGGACACTGTGAGTTTCACCATTGTGCCCGGCTTCCCTCGAGTCACTGCTCATTGTTTTTAGCTGCTGCTCCTGTCGTATATTCCAGTTATGATTACAGGTATGCACAATCTTTCAAGACAGATTTCAACCATCTTGATAGCTAATAACCTTTTTAGTGCTCCGCTTCGAGAGACTCGCCAGCAATGGAACAAATTGTTCCAGACGAAGCTTGTCAACTTGTTTGCAAGTTCGTCTCCGGACCTGCTCAAGACGTACATGGTCGGAAATGGTACCGGATACCATGTATGTACCAGAATATAAACATTTGAAGATACTGTACTGACATGCCCAGGTATCATCAACATCTGTCTGGACCTGGGTGCTGAAGAACCCGGATACCGGCGCAACCTTCACCGTGACACAGCAAAGCAGCACACCATCGACGGCGAATGTGACATTCTCGGCAACATTGGACACCAGCGAAGGCAGCATTACCGTGCCGAATGTCTCCCTGAACGGACGGCAAAGCAAGATCCTTGTCACTGATTATGTCTTTGGGGACCATACTCTCCTCTATTCATCCGCTGATGTCGCTACATATGCTATCTTGGACAGTGATGTGCTTGTGCTTTACCTCAAGGAGGGCCAAGTAGGGGAATTCGCCTTTAAGGGTGATGATGACCTTACATATACGGTCCACGGAGAGTCGTCTTTTGCTGATGCTACAAACGGCACCCATCAGGTTTTCACCTATACCCAAAGCCCAGGAACGACTGCCGTCAAGTTCTCCAACGGTGTGTTAGTCTACTTGCTGGAGCAGAGTGCAGCCTGGAGACTTTGGACACCGTCGACCACATCTTATCCGTATCCCCAAGCCGACCAGAAGCTCATTGTTCTCGGACCTTACCTTGTCAGAAGTGCCAGCATCAGCCACCAAGTGCTTCACGTCTCTGGCGACAATGATGTGTCCACCACAATCGAGGCCTACGTTGGCTCTGCGACCATCTCTACAATTGACTGGAATGGTGTTCGACTCGCGGCAACTAAGACGGCTTACGGTTCTTACACCGCGACTATCCTAGGAGCCGAGACGAGGACCATCTCTCTCCCATCCCTGGACCGCTGGCATTCTGCAGACTCCTTACCCGAGTCGCAGCCTAACTACGACGACTCCAGATGGATTGTGTGCAATAAGACAACAACCCTATCACCGGTAGCTCCGTCGACGCTCCCGGTGCTCTTCAGCTCCAACTACGGCTTCTACTCTGGCCCGAAGGTCTACCGAGGCTACTTCGACGGCACGAATGCCACGTCCGTCGACATCACCGCCAGCGGAGGGCTCGCGTTCGGCTGGACAGCCTGGCTCAACGGCGTCCTCATCGGTGGCGACCCCGGCAACGCCTCCTTGACAACCACCACCGCCGTGCTGGACCTTCCGGCCACGGCACTTAAGACCACGGGCAATGTGCTCACCGTGCTTGTCGACTACCACGGACACGACGAGACGTCCACCGCCAAGGGCGTTGAGAACCCCCGCGGTCTGCTCGGCGCGCGGCTGCTGCCCGGCGGCACCACGACAGCCACCGGCTTCACGACATGGAAGATCCAGGGCAACGCCGGCGGCGACGCCAACATCGACCCGGTGCGCGGCCCGATGAACGAGGGCGGCCTGTACGGCGAGCGGCTGGGGTGGCACCTGCCGGGCTTCGACACCGCCTCGTCGCCCGTCAAGTTCGACACCGCGACGCCGCTCACCGGGCTCGCGGCCTCGGGCGTGCGCTTCTACACGACCACTTTCCACCTCAACATCGACTCGGACCTTGACGTGCCGCTGGGCATCGAGCTCTCCGCGCCGGCGGGCACCGTGGCGCGCGTCACGATCTGGGTCAATGGGTACCAGTACGGCAAATATGTCCCGCACATCGGTCCGCAGACGCGATTCCCCGTGCCGCCGGGCGTCATCAACAACCGGGGTTCGAACACGCTTGCGCTGAGCCTGTGGGCACAAACGGACGAAGGCGCGAAGCTCGATGATGTGAAGCTGTTCACGTATGGTCAGTACCAGACCGATTTCAAGTTCAACAGGGACTGGAGCTATCTCCAGCCTGGCTGGACGGATCGCAGCCAGTATGCTTGATCACGCTTGGTAGACTTCCCCGGTAGTGCCATAGCTAGATAGTAATAAACGTTGCGTAGATTTCATCATCGCCTTCAGAGAGGCGCGTTAACATTCTAGGAGACACCATATCGAGGCTTCTTCTAGGTGCAAATGATGAAAGACCGTTATTGGGGCATACTCGTAGCGTACCGCGAAAACATCGAGATTGTTTTGTCTCTCACCGGCATACGTGTTAGGAGCTATATATATGGGGGATATGCTGCAACGACGATCTCAATTCAAATTCGATAGATTCAAGATCTTACGGCTCCCGTCCACATATCCTGAGACATAAAGCTATCGATATTATGAAGAGTCGTGTTGTCAAGCCTGTGGAGGTTTATGCCCATACCCCTGTCTGACTATCAACGCGTTTGGAAATGATTTCCACAATGCCCACAATGGCGGCGATCGCTGTAGGGCTGACTGCAAGTGATGCGCATTTCGTGCAGGTTCAGCGGCTTGGCCGCCAGGGAACCTGCACACCCCACGCAACGCCTATCGTGAAGCGATCACAGCGAAGAGTATGAAATCGCATGTGAGCTTCACCCACTCCGATTGCTTCAATATGCAGTCCCAACAGCCCGGAGGTGCTAAATCTGATCTAAAGTGACTCCACTGAGTGTGACTTTTCGCAACAGGGTGCTTTCCCAACAATCGCAGCGTTGCATGGCAGAACGCCTTCTGCAACGGCCTGGCTCTCCATTGGCGGTCCTCGAGGACATCCTGCCTCTCATCTCCGAGTACTCACATATGCCAACGGAATGCGCATGCAATATTTAAAGCCACATTTCTGACCGGCTGCGAGCCTCAAGCGAGAGTCTGTGGACGTCTAGATATCGTCCTTAACAAGCAAAGTAAGGAAAACGAGATAGAGTATGTTGTTCTAGAGTCTCTTGACAAGTGGGGGAGGATCCAGACCCTGTATGCCGCCACTTCTGACCAAGAGAGATCTTCCCCGGATGTCTTGTCCGGTTGGAGCTCATTCACTGGATGTTGGGAGTGTCTCGCGGAAATTAGCGCTGTCTAAGACGCCACGATGGTCGGACATTAGATCAGGACGACGGCGCTTCCAAGACCAGCGACCAGTCTACGAAGGTACTGGGTTGTGGGTATTATGACAATGTCTGTATTGCTTGTTTCCCACAGTCGGCACCAGTTGATCAAAAAGCAAAAAAAGCAAGAAAATGCAGAGGAAAAGCGCATCCCAGATCTGACGTGGGTAAAAACCTTCGTCGCTCGACCAAGATGGTCTGACAAGTCAGATATCCGTAGTAAGAGAGCACTTGCCCCTTGCTTCCTGTCAAATTGACGGACCGATCGGCAGTATGATATCGCTTGCTTAATACTGACGGAAAATAACATTCGAGAATGAAATACTCTTCGAGCCGAAGCAGCACTACAGCAACGGAAAGGGAATCGCAGTTCTTCGCTGAACGCAGTCGATAGGAAATATGCCACCACTTGAATGAATTGGTTTATCAGGCAGGACAAGACAGCACGCACGTCTCTCCGTTGCACATGCGCAAGAGGGTATAGGATCGTACAGAAGTCGCAAACTGACCTGCGAGTGTTCGCAAGTCTAGGCACCACGGCCGGCTGCACTTTGGGGGCCGGATGGTTCGGTTGGGTACCCTAAGTTTAGTACATGTATCGCACGCCACCTTAGCTTCGATCTGAAGAGGACAAAGATTTGGGAAAAAGCAAAGACGAAGAGTGGCTGGCGAAAGTGAGCTACCTGCCATGATTAGTCGGTAGATGTCATCCACACTCTTTGCCATCGAGACTGGTTGAGTGGTAGACCATCTGTCGGTTGCTGCTCAATGTTTGCGGGACCTGCAGCGCCACCTCGCACAGGATGTGCGGCTGTACCTGCATATAAGGCCGCCGATGGATAGTGGCACACACCGTTTGGAGAGAGAATGGCGACACTTCGGTAGCTGAGTCAAGTTGGGCGTGCTCGGTGGGGTGAGACAATCGGCTCGGTCCAGTCCCAGAGACGGGAAGTCTATCTTCTGAGAGACATCTGTCTTGGTCCTGACTAGACTAGACTGGACGACCCCATCGCGGACGTCGCTTGCAACGAGAGGCAGCGTTCTGGTCGACCATCGCTGTTTACGGACCGACCGGAATGGTCCTGCTTGATCTTGCTGGTTTTTCTTTTTTCTCTGGTTGCTTCTTTCACTCCACTGCACTGACCATGCAGCTCCTAGCAGGCATGACCCCATCATGCAGTGGAGACCCAGCAATCCCCTTGCATCAATGAGTGGTTTTTTACCTGGGAGAAGCAAGCCTGACGTTTTTCTATCGTCACTGACATGGCTGTTATGCAGCTACTATTGCAGCCGGTGTCCTGACGCTCCAATAGTTGGTGACCTAGACGAGGAAGGCTCTGCTGGTGCTAGTATAGTGCTAACGCGGACACACTGATGACAAGGATTGATTATCAGGACGGAGATCAGACTGCTCGCGGCCAAGCTGATTCTAGGAGGGCAAGGATACCATGCATTGGGGACGGGAGAAGAAGAAACGGATCGGAAGACTGTCGTCTGCCGCCGTCGCAATGGAGGGCAGGCTCTTGCCGTCCAGTGACGCGACACTGCAACCCTAGGGTGTGGTTCCGAGTGTAGGTGGTCGCATCGGGCATATGAATGGCGAGGCTCAAGCTCTTCGAATAATACCTTATTAAGGAACGCATGCATCCTTGTGCAAAATCTTTGTGAAAGGATTTGAAGACTCTTTCCATTCTTGCTCATCCTATAGCCCTACACCTCAGCTTTTGCTGGTTTTGTTGCTTGTCTGTCCCGGCATCATCCAACCCAACAAACTGTTGCGCCAGTCAGGCCCATATCGGACCGGCCACCAATAACAGCGCCAATTGGCTGCTGCATCCAATCTTCGCAAAGACCTGAGTGATCTCATCTGGGATCCTGCAACCGAGAGACCTGAAAACCGGTCATTACGAGGCCCGCCTGTGAAACAGCGCCGACAGCAAGAGAGATTGGCCGATACGCATTGGCGGAACTAGGAGCTGTGTCCCGAAGACGCGCACAACCTGGAAGGCCGCAAGCAGCCAACAAGCCCGATTGATCCATCGTTGCGATATCGATCTGATTGGCGGCATTTCAACCCCACCACGGTAGACACACGCCTTGGACCACCTGGACGACCAGCTCGCAGGCACTTGCAGTTGCTTGCAGGGTTGCTCGAGCCTCCAACAAGCCTTGGTCCAGTACCGTGTAAGCCCTGCACCCCCCCGGTCTGCCCTGCCCCTCCGCGATCAACCTTCCCCATCCTGGCTCCTGTATGACAACAATCGCGTGCAGCCCATCGAGAGACGCGTCTTGCTTGGACACCACCACACAGGCTAAATGTTCCCCAGGATCCACGAACCTCCCCCAACAAGCTCTCCATTCATCCAGCTCAGCTCGATATTTTCCCAGTCTTCTTTTTCCTTGATGCGGCCTCAGTCCCTTTCCACAGGCAGCCGTCCCAGTCCCAATTGACCAACTCGAGGCCAGTAATTGAGGCCTTAGTCTCAACCTTAACATTCATTCATTCATTGTGTCATTGCTCTCTTGGCTCGATCAACACACTCACTCTCCTTATCTCCCGCTTGCCCAGCCCTTCTTGTCCCGTTCCCGGTCACAGCCTTTTTGCGAACAAGGCTGGATATTTGACTCGACGGGAAGGAATTGCTGCTCATCCGGGATACCCATCATTGCCTATGAAGACTGCCGGCGAACCGCGTCTCATATATAAGACCACCGTTCGAACACGGCCCCTGACATTCAGCATTCATTCAGTCACCTTGCGACAAGACCAGGTCAACAGTTGCGCTACTTCTGTCGTAACCTGACCCATCGGTCCAGGGTTTCCGTGCTAAGCCCTGCCCATTCCATTAAGGAGGACCCTTTGCATTCCAGTGGTTTATTCACCCATTCTCCAATAGGAGATTCGGATCCAATCGCCCAATTTGCGGGTGGCCTTGAGGAGAGCAAGCTGGGTTCTTGTATCTTGGCCTGCACCCGCCCTAGTTTCTGGAACAAAATTCCCAGTGGGGATCACCAAAGTCTTCGGAGACTAGAGATAGTCCTGGAGGGATCTCTGAAGCTCTAGCTATCTGGTGTGGTGCACATAGAGGTCGAGTTGCTGGCGGCGCATCCAAGAAACCGGTGTTCCCAAGTTCAATTGTCAACAGGATTGGCAGATTTGCGCGCATCATGGCGTCGATCCCGCGTGCGATCCCAGCGGTGCTGGGGGCGTTGGCTGTGCTTACAACAACAGCATTGGTTGCCATTCACATTATCCTCTCGCATTCCCTCTCGACATCAGCCCCAACATCAGCGGTCCGAATCACCGCAATTATATCGGCAGCACTAGAAGCCACAGTATTAGTAGGATTGATTGCAATGCTATGTTGCTATCTCAGCTCAAGAAAACGATCGAGGAAGTTCAGCGGACTTGGATTCGGCTCTGGTGTTCTGCTATGCGCTTTGGCTGCTGCGGTTTCAGTGGCGGCTCTGGTGTGCTTGAGCAGTTTATCAGGCGAGCTTCCAAACACCATCCTTGGATCGAACACCGTTCCCTTCCTGGTTGGCGCTTCTGTGGTATTGGGGCTTGCGTTCGCGACGCAACTCGTCTTTCTCGTTGTTCACTTCATCTCGGCTCGAATGCATCAGGATGAGGAGGCGCATTCCATCCATACCAATGACGGCGGCCGTCGATCTCCCCAGCAGCATGTCAAGTCTATTCCTTATGAGCAAACGAGCCCCAGCGCTTCGAAGACCCGCGGTAGCACGTCCATGGACTCGAAGAGCCCCCCAGGCTCAAGTGGCGGACGATCTGCAACAGAGACTTTGACCTCAATCCGCTCGTCATTGTCTCATGTAGTTCGCCCGATCTCGTCGAAGACGAGACTGCTATCCAACAGTCAGAGGTCCTCGCGCCGGCCTGCATCTTTGGATCCAATACCGTATCGCGACAGCAGAACCACCGAGGATGGGTTTGACTCCTGGGATACGTCAGCAGTTGATCCCCACAACCGCCAAGCCGTGATGGAAACATCATCCCCTACTCCGGGTCGATTCTTGGAAACAATTCCGGCTAGCCCAACTACAAGTAGGAGTCCTAGTCCGGGCACCCCTCTCGATCTCGAGCCACCACGGAATCGACGACGTAGCAGAAGCTACAGCCCTGCAGCAAGCAGGACGAGACAGCAACAGCAGCAACAAAAGGCAGCCTTCACGCAGCAGCCTTCTGCAAGCGAGTCTCACATCCACCCCCTGTTCCGATCGGATTCTCCCACACCACCGCCGGTGGCCAGTCCTGGAACAGTAGTCATCGCTGCTCCCGAGGCCGGGAGAGTACTGTCTGACCGGCAAAGCGTCCGGTCCCTGACACGTATGCGAAGCGGCAGCCTGCCGGTGGTATCAAGCCCGTTGAGTCGGCAGGGCAGCTTTGACGAGTTTCATCAGAGGGTGGTGAAGGACGATGGCTCCATAAAGGAGGAACTGGAGGAGCCCGCTGCGGAGAGCGAAAGAAAGATGACACCGCCGATTCCCGATTGGATATTGAGTGCGGGCTCGAGGACGAGCCTCTCAGACTACCACAGTCGGAAGCTCAAGGAGAAGCTGGATGAGGAGACGACCGGTCGATCATGACAAGACGTGGACGCGCAAGGTGCTGGAAGGAATGACGAGGAACCATGATGGGATGATGAGTATGAAATGAGCCTGACAGAATCATGTCACGACTGATGCATGATGTCCACACTACACACAACGTGTATGTCTTTTTCCTCTTGTTTGGAGTATATTGGGTGGCTTGGGGTCATGGGACGATACCATCTTTGATACCTTGAGCGTGGCGTTTCTCTATATAGGATAGAGAGACAGACAGACGAACAGTTCTCTCTCGCTTCACAGCAAAGCTTGAGATTGAGCGACCAACAATCCAAGAAGTAAAAATTAAGGATTCGTGGAGTGTCTAGAGTGATATGGTGAATCTCA
Source organism: Phaeoacremonium minimum UCRPA7 (assembly GCF_000392275.1). Lineage (NCBI taxonomy): Eukaryota > Fungi > Ascomycota > Sordariomycetes > Togniniales > Togniniaceae > Phaeoacremonium > Phaeoacremonium minimum. The sequence continues at coordinate 279,863 of NW_006921036.1, forward strand.
ACGATTGCAAGCTGCTCCGTGCCACCTGCAGCGTGTCGAGCATGCAGAATCTGATGGGGATTGACGATAAAGTGAAGAGGAGAAGAGAATCATGAGGTGAGATGGGCTTCCTAATGTTTGTAGAACCCTTATCTGAGGAAGGGAGCAACAGCCCTTGGTGGAATGCAGTTTCGGTATATTGATGTTCCCATTCCAGCAAGGGCAGGAGCGTTCCTGTAGCTACCCTAAAGCAGAGTGAAGTGAGGAAGGCGCCTGCCTTGCATCATTCAGTCATTCATCCCACCTGCCACTTCACTGACTAACTACCTTGGGTATTGCACAGTAACTAATTATGCGGGAAGCAACGCCTTGCCGTTGTCAGGTCGCCTCCTCATTACATAAGTGGGAGGTTGGAGGGTGCAAGGTAGGTACTTTTGGACATGCTGAGCAAGCCTGCATCCTTACCATTATTAAGGCCAAACAAAGTCTTCTCGAGTCCAACCGAAAATGGCGGGGTACAGTACTGTGTATATCGTGGGTGTCATGTAAAATACTGTAGATTTAGTAGGGTCATTAAATGTACTTCCAGGTCAGTTGATATCGTCTTCTAGCTTTCTTGATGCCAGATGCGATATAGACATACAAACAAAAGGTGGGTAGATATCACTCGATGGATATATGTAATGGGTGTTCATCGGCAGAGACCTTAGAAACCTTGCGTCGGACTATATCTATCCGGGTAGGGGGTTTTCGATGTGAATTCCATCTGGTGTCTTATTACCAACCAGGCCAAGAAAGGCATCTGCGGTGCCACGCGCATCATCTCCTAAAGTCGCATGGCCATAGGCTGCCTGTTAGCGGGGCAAAGCTGGAAACTACCTTACCTCACAAGCAACCTTGGCCTTGACTCCACCAGCAAGCCAGCCAGCCAGCAACCCAGTCCTGTGAGGCACCGTGACCCAGCAGAGAGAGCGAGTGCCTTTCTGTCGACCTGACATAACCAAAACTAAACCAACCTTACCTTGCCTTACCTTCGCCTTCCCTTTACATCATCTCTTTTCTCTCAACCTCCTCTACCTCTTCTGCGACGACGCGAATTTTTCTTCTTCCCTTCCTTCGCGCTCTCTCATAACGACAGCTTCCAGCACTGTCCTCTCCAGTCGACGTTACCAACCTTCTTAAGCACTCACGTACGGAGCAGCCCGCAGCTGCATCGCTTGCCCATCATGAAGGTTACATTCAAGGTATGGAGATGCGAGCTCACACACCTCGGCGCCATGTCCTCGGCTGGCCATCTGCTTTACCGACCATATTTCACGAAGCTAACGTGCCATCTACTACAGGACCTCAAGCAACAGAAATTCACCATCGAAGTCGAGCCCACTGACCTGGTATGAGACCCCGCCGCCATGCACTGGTCATCGTTGATTCCCCGCCACCCGCCGAAGCTCCATGTGTAACATCAACACCACATCAGACCCCAAACTGACATGTTTCTCAGATCTCAGCCGTCAAGCAGAAGGTTTCCGAGGAGAAGGGTTGGGACCCCAAGCACCAGAAGCTCATCTACTCCGGTATATACTCTCACGACTTAGGCCCCCGCCGGCTGACCGTTTCTTGGTTGCTGATGCGCTCTAGGCAAAATCTTGAAGGATGAGGACACTGTTGAGTCTTACAAGATCGAGGAGAAAGGCTTCGTCGTCTGCGTCGTAAACAAGGTACAAAGCTACTCCAGAGAACATTCTACAGAGCAGATTACTGATGTACTGGCCCGACATAGCCCAAGCCTGCCCCGGCCGCCGCCTCATCCTCGGCTGCCCCCTCAACTCCTGCTCCAGCTCCCGTCTCGACTCCCGCACCGCCAGCCGCTCCGGCCCAGGCGAGCTCTGCCCCCTCTGCTGCTCCTGCGACTCCCACCCCTGCCAGGACTACTGAGGCTGGCTCCGGTGCGACCTTCAACGACCCTAACGCCTTGACCATCGGCGACGCGCGCAATGAGGCGATTGCGAACATGGAGGCGATGGGTTTCGAGCGAAGTCAGATCGACGCTGCGATGCGCGCTGCATTCTTCAATCCCGACCGTGCTGTCGAGTACCTCCTGACAGTAAGTCCAGCTTGTGAACTCGGTGTATACGGACGGGCAGCTGAATATGTCTAGGGTATCCCCGAGGATCTTCAACAGCAACAACAGCCCCAGGCCCGACAGGCGCCCGCGGCAGCCCCCGAGGGTGGTGCTGCTCCCGTGCCTGCTGCTGGCGGAGATGACGATGCTGGCATCAACCTCTTCGACCTTGCGGCCCAGCAAGGTGGTGGTGGACGCGGCTCCGGTCGTGGTTCTTCTCAAGCTGCAGCGGCGGCGGCAGCTGCCGCCGCCGCCGCCGCAGGTGGGCAGGCTGGTCTGGGCAACCTAGATTTCCTGAGACACAACGCCCAGTTCCAGCAATTGCGCCAGGTCGTTCAGCAGCAGCCCCAGATGCTTGAGCCAATCCTCCAGCAGCTCGGTGCCGGCAACCCACAGCTGGCCCAACTCATTGCGCAGAATCCGGACCAATTCCTCAGCCTCCTTAGCGAGGATGCTGATGACGACGTGCCTCTGCCGCCTGGTGCTCAGGCCATCTCAGTCACTGAGGAGGAGCGCGATGCCATTGAGCGGGTATGTCTTTTATTCTCGGATGCTTCCATCTCTGAAAATACTAATCGACCCTCTAGTTATGCCGCCTGGGCTTTGACCGGGATCAGGCCATTCAAGCCTACTTCGCATGTGACAAGAACGAGGAGCTTGCTGCCAACTTTCTCTTCGACCAGCCGGACGATGATGAGCCCGGCAACCCGCAGTAAACAACTCTCTCGGCCTCGTTAGGAGATGG